>NC_133317.1:2149008-2207381 GCF_012295235.1 Primulina huaijiensis | reverse complement strand
GTGAAGTTTGTTAAGCTTTCGATATCACTCGTTTTGTTACATTTATTTAATTCATTTATGAGTAGTAAATTGAGCGGTGCCCATGCTTGACCTAGCGAGAGGTTTATCTGCCCCGTGATTGCAGGTAGATTTTAGACCTACAAAGTTAGTGGTGTTCGATTAAGTTTTTTATTACTTTTAATTAATGACTCAGAAGTTTATATTAAACAATTTATTTTTTGAAAAAAATAGATGAGATCATGAATATGTAGAAATATAGTTGTAATATACGTTAAACAAATGTTGAAATTAATGGGGAAAATATAGAGAAAGCAACGAAATATATTAATATTGACTTTTATTTGATAAAAAAAACAAAATTTTAAAGAAATGTGAGCAAACCAGCTCGGTCATTGTAGACCGGGACTAATTTATTGGGGGGATAGGTTAATATATATATAGAGTAAATAACACTTAAAGTTTGAATTTTTTAAAAGTATAATTTTAAACTTTTTTGTATTTAAAATAAACCGACATTTCTCTTGTGGGAACCTTTATTTTATAGACGTATAAACTTGGTGAATTATTCGAGTTCCGTGGGTGAGGTATGCACGCGACTTACAACCAAGAAAAGAGTTGTATAAACTAATTTGTGGTGAATATACAATGATATTCATCTTGCAAGTATATGAAAATATTATATAATTGAACTTTCAAGCATTTTTCATACATGGACATTTTTCATTTTAATAGATGACGATTATTTATACTTCCACGTAAGTATATAAAATATAAACAATTGATTATGTAGTAAAATATATAATTTTTGTAGTTCGAACATATATATTTGTTACAATTGAATCTTGAATCTAATATTTTATTGGAAGTATAATATCTTAATGCAGATCTTGATATGATGGTGTAGATTGTATCTCATTTGGTAACTCACAACTAATGGATCACATCTCGTGATCGGAGTTAATTTGGTGAGTTCATTTTCAATCAGACGATCTAGATCGCATGTCTTCTGGATGAACACATCCCATTGGTTGCAACCCTAGATCTCATTAGATCTCAACTGTCCATCTAAATCCAATGGTCCAAATTTGATCTCCTCGATTTAGATCAAGCTAGTTCATTCGATCTCATCCAATGCTCGAAGTGCAAAGCATGCCATCAATGAGTCTTTTGCTCGGGCACGGGAGGACTTGGGTTCGGTTGGTGTGTTGCATCTCCCTCACCCTCGGTTGAATCAGTACGACTTGATTTTACCGTAATAACAGTCCAACAAACATAATAGTATGGAAGGAAGAAATAAAAGTCTCAAACTTCTCATGTGGGATAAGTCTCATTCCGCCTCCTACACATGTTAATTGCGCTTCATTGTCTAACTTTAGTAAATAATTTCTCATTTACAACAAATTGATTCTGAGCAAATTAACATTTCAAGATTATCTACTTGAAATATAGATTCTAATTTCAAGTCAATGATGGATTTCATCGGAATTATCATCCTTGATTAATTTTGGTAGCTTAATGGGCCTTAAACCTATTTTCTCCAACATTTTTTTTCATTTCTTAATACAATGGACGGGTAAACAGGTAATTATTTTATTTTAAAAAAATTATATATATCATTTTTCCACCATTCAACAATCAGAGTAAACTTTTTTTTTTCTCAATTAAAAAATGATTTAACTTATGGATTTATGTATGTGTTTATTAAAAAAAAAACAGAAATATTAAGCATGCAAAACAAAAATAAAATACAAATATTTTTCAAGGGATTCCATTAATCAGACACTCTTTTTAATTTTATTTTTTTTATTTTTACTCGGGAGAGAAAATAAATCGATACAATTAAGTTTCTAATTAGAAACTTAATTATATCAAATTTAATCAATAAACTAGAAATGATATTAATTAATCACTCTTTTACACGTATGTTTTGAATACATTTTTGTATATCTTGAATAACAATGATATATTAATAATCGTTTGGTTAATGGTATGAGACAAATGGTACGGAGATAAACAATATTTTTTAATAATGAAAATGATAATTAATATAATTTTTGATTTGATTGATTAATTTGATTAAATTTGAGATAATGTGTTATTATAGTTTTGTCTTTTTGAAAATATTAATAAAATATTTATAATATTATTTATTAAATGTGATATTATAATTTCAATTCAATGATTTGATTGATGATTTGATTGATGTGAGATAAATGATTGGTAGATATATAAACAATATGATATAGATAAATAGCATGATGTACCAAATATGAGATTAAATTTGATAAAAATTGGATAAAATATGAATAAATAATATAACGAATTAAATTTTACTATGGTATATTGTTAACTAAATTATCTGAACAGACAAAATCAAAGTAATTAATAGAATGTTAGGCTCAGATCCCCAACTCCATATCATGTGACCCTGTCAGAAGATAAGTGAAAACCGAAAATAAAAATAATCATTCAAAAAATAAAATTAAAGAGAGATATATATACTTCATATCTACTCTATTGTACAAACGAAAGTAGTACATACGTTGTATGTATATGTATAGAATATATATTATTTGAAATAGAAAATTATTTATGTAAATTTTAATTTTATTGTATTTTTATATTAGTTTTTAAAATTATTTGATCAACATTAAACAAAAAATTAAAAAAATTGTTTATTTTATTTTATCAAATAAGATACACACATGCTTCTTCCACTGGTATATATAACATCACCGTCGGATGTGGGTCCCGTTGCAGATCATGATCTTACCACGTGTCTTCATCTAACGACAAGATCACACCGACGCACTTATCGTGCCATGTGGGACCCTTGCCGCAGTATGTACCGCCGCAATCAATGTCATCTCAGATGGGGTATGAATGAGTTCAAGTGATGCTGGTGTGATGGAAGGGTATTTTTGTCTTAAAAACGTTTTCTTGAGGTTATATCTGTCTTCACATTAAGCAGCATCTCGATAAATATATTTTAATTTGGAAATAATTATTTAATTTAATTCAAATTTTCAGAAACCCCATATATGATACAAGTCATAAATAATGTGAACTCTCTATATAAAACGAGTTAATTCTACTCTTAATTATATTAATAAGTAATATTTTTGATATGAATGATCCAAATAAGTTATCAGTATCAGAAACTTGATTCGTGATGTCGTCTAACAAAAATTTTTCGTTTGGTTTAATAATCTAATTTCCAAAAGGTTGCATCCTTTTATTTTCTATTCAACTTTCGACCGGCATAGATGTTTTTGTTGCTACTCAAATCCTTGGTTTTCTTTTCGATTGTGTTTGCTCATTTAGGAGTTCCTAAATCTTCAAATTTTTAACTAAGTTGTGTGTCAATAATAGTTAAAAATAACTGTTTATGATGCATACATACGTTACACATGTATAAATCCAGTGGGCACTTAAAGATATATATTTGAATTGGGAATTATTTAATAATGAATTTGTAATTTAAATTCATTAGAAGTATAATTATATATGAGCAAATTAACAATTAAGTTAACTCAAAATTCATCCAAACAATTAAATAAATTTTTGTCTATCACACACTTGCACTTGTGACTCCACCAACAAGCAAGCAATTATGTCTCACCGCTTTTTATTATATATATAAAAAAAAATACAATTTTTACAATTAAAAATGAAATCCGTGTCAAATAAAATAAACCATCAAGGGTAGAAAATGTTTCGAGTACCATGCATCATGAAAACATCCAGCTTCTGGTCCGTGGAGCAATAATTGGAATATGCGAAATTCTTGACATTAGAGATGAGTTGATTGGAAGACTTGGCTCTGAGGAAGCTGCTTCATTGTGCTTATAGAAATGGTTTGGTAATAAGGAGGGTATCGCTCATGCGTATCAGTTCTTCGTTGGAACGACAGGAAATTGGCCTTGGAAACCTCTACTGTCTAGGACATTCATACTACCCAAGCATCGGTTCATACTTTGGTTATTTGCACACCGTAAACTCAGGACTCGAGACAGACTAGAATTTATCAATGATCGGAGATGTGTCTTGTGCAAACTTAAAGATGAAACTATTGATCATTTGTTCTTCGATTGCAGTGTTACAAATCCCATTTGGAAGAGTGTTCGTCATTGGCTTGATATGAAGAAAATAATGAGATCTCCGACGGCTATATTGCGAGCTTTCAGAAGGCAGTATAGAGGTACCTCGATGTTGACAAGAATGAGAATAACAGCACTGGCTGCAACAGTGTACCATGTTTGGAATATGCGAAATAGAGTAATGTTTGACCAAGAAAAATTCAGATGTCAAGATATCGTCATGAAGATTAAGATTCACACGTATCGGTCCATTCCTGAAGCAATTGAAGTAGCAAACGAGTACGCGTGATTATTGTGGCATTTGATTTGTATTTTCGTATTCTGATGTTTCTTGGTTTTTGATTTTCTTTGGGGATGTCCAATGTATTTGTAACATTAACTTTTTTCCCATTTTAATGAAATCAGTTTCATTTAAAAAAAAAAATAATTGGAAGTACTTGGGATGGAATAAATACTTTAAACTCTATTCTTTTTTATCATATAAATTAGGAAATTCATTATAAATATTAATTAACAAACAAATTTCTAATTTTATCCTTGTTTAATGAGTATTTATATAAACGATTTGTTATATTTCTTGTTTTAAATAGCACAAAAACTCTTGTGAGACGGTCTCACGGATCAATTTCGTGGGTCGAATATCTTGTTTGGGTCATCCATGAAAAAATATTACTTTTTATGCTAAGAGTATTACTTTTTATTGTGAATATGGGTAGGGTTGACCCGTCTAACAGATAAAGATTCGTGTGATTGTCTCACAAGATAACTACTCCTTAAATAATTAGTCAATCATTAAGATCACAAATTAAATATGGGTATATCAGGAAAATAATATAAAGAATGTTAAAAAATTTTGGATACGTGCTTATATATTTGAGACATATAAAAAAACGACATATATTTGGGATGAGGTAGTATATATTTATGAAACATTTTACCCCAAATCAAATAGATCCTAAAGATTTTAAAAATAGAATACATATGCGTATTTTTATTTTACGATTTTTTTTAAAAATAATTATTAATTTATCGTCAAAACATGCATTATACACATATAGTGGAAATTTATTATAAACAATAAAAGTTTGACGATCTAACTCATTGCAAATAAATAACGTTTTCTTCAAAATCGTTGTCCAATGTAACACTGAAAACGTGCTTAAGCATGTTGTGTAGTCAGCTGAATATACGAGTGGAGCTCGTGGGGTTCGAATTAAGAACTGTATTAGAATACATAGCACATGATGTGCTAATTAATAATTAATTTGGAACGATTATTTCTTTGAATAAATCCATGAAAATAAGTTCAACATAAAGAAATCTCACATAGTCACGCAGTTCCGTTTTGACAAGTATTTATAATTTTTTTTTACAAAAATCTTATAAAATGTTTTAAAAGTTGTTTTAAAAACAAATTTGTGTTTAGACCACTATTCTATATAAAAAAAACGTTTTTATAGTTAAAAAAAATCATATGTTTTGATTTCCACTATTGTCTTCGTGTCTAAAAATATCAAAAAACACAGCTCAGTGGTTTTTTAAAAAACTATAATGTTTAAAAATATTTTTAAAAATGTTATATAAAAATCTTATTCAAACACATTTTCGCTTATAAAACAATAATAAAAACGTTTTTAAAATATTTTTCTAAATAAACCCGTAATCACTTTAAGATTTTATTGGTATTTCTTCACTCGACTAAAATTATTCGACGTTTTTAAATTAAGCTAGTATGAATAACATAAAATGTTATATTTGTGTAGTGTATAAAATTAAACTACCACATCACTAGATCTTTATAAGAAAATACTTTCACATTAACCCGTTTCTTTTTTTGGGTCTTCAAATTTTTATTTTTTGGCATCTATTTTTTATTATTTTTATTATTATTATTATTATTATTATTATTATTATTATTATTATTATTATTTATGTCTACCGACACATGAGTTATGGTTTGTTAGTTACCAATCGGTTTTCAATTAATTGGAATCGAGGCAGTGACAGCACAATCAATCAATTGGAAAGGGTTTAGGTTTTTTTTTTTTTTTTTATGGTTTGTTTATTTATTTCCATTCAAAACTATATATATTATTATTTCCAAAATATTCAACGATTCACATTCCCCAGTAGTAACATGCATTCACGTTGCTTCCAATTATTGAAATTATTTATTAGCTCGAAATTTTAGTGTCGACTCGGTTGATTTCGGAATCAAGGGTACATACGTCAATTATCCACTGCGTTTTTGATTTAGAACCCTCAACCGATGAAGAATAAAGACCATGAGTAATGCTGGATGTTCATCGATATTTGTCAATCAATTTGTACAACACAAAAAATTTTATACAAAAATTCAATTTATCAAAATCTCACTATATATTGAATACAAAATCTCGCGATATAACAGTAAAATCTTGCGATATAATGATTGTACATATCGTTGCAACGATATATTTGTTGTACATTTAGCATTATTCAAAAACAATTGGGGCACACATGTTTCTTTTATTTCGTATATTTGAAGGATCCATTTCATTTGCAAAATGTTAAGATATAGAACAATTTTTGAGAGTTGTGTATATGAACTTGAACAATTTTATTTCTTTGAATCAGATTTTAAGGTTGAGTGCTGATTTTAATAGGACTCAGCTTCTCGTTAGGTAAAAAAATGAAAAAAAGTTTGA
This sequence comes from Primulina huaijiensis, assembly GCF_012295235.1. NCBI lineage: Eukaryota > Viridiplantae > Streptophyta > Magnoliopsida > Lamiales > Gesneriaceae > Primulina > Primulina huaijiensis. Next base: position 2,200,594 of record NC_133317.1, on the reverse strand, counting down.
TAAGATCTTTTGCTTTTCAATTTTTTTAAAAAAAATTGTTTGAGTGAAGAAATATAATGATATGGGCCAATAAAAGGAGAAGGTTGCAAGTCTTGGAAGCAAAAAATAAATAATCACCCACTGATGCCATTCAATATTATTTATTTACTAAAATTTTGTGGGGTTTCTTCATAATTAGATCCTCTTTTCAAGCAAAACGCGAAGGAAAAAAAATCAATAAAATCAAAAAAGAACCCCACAAATTTTAATATATAAAAAATAATTAACATATATTTTCTCAACAACCTTGATAATCATTATGCACCAAGCCTTAATTGTCCATTTTCAGTTAGTTAATTTATTGTCAAATTCACTTTTCTTTCCCCCAAAAAGTTGAAGTCTTTTGGAAGGAATTTATTTATAAGAGTACAACCCAAGTTAGTAAAATAAAATATATAAATGAAATCAGGAACTTATCCGGATAAAAACAATTCCTAGTCGTATTATTGCTTAAATTTTTTTAAGCGATTTTTTATAATTAGATCTCGAACTCTAAATCTTAGATTTTTTAAAAATGCCTAGAGTAAAGGGACAGTTTGCTTCAAAATGTAATTGAAGCATATACATTTACAAAATGTCTGAAGAGCAGGCTTTGCAGCTGCGAAGTCACTTTACTCCAATTTATTTACATCAAGAATGCTTTTTTGTTTTGTTTTTCGATTCTGTTCTAAAACAAAAAAACTCAGTAACTTATATAAGATTGTTTCACGAATAAATTTTGTGAGATGAATCTCTAATCCGATACAATGCATGAATTTTTTGTGTATCAAATCGACGCATCTCATATATATATATATACCAAAAAGATGCTTGCAAAACTTTCTGTTGGAGGAGATAATAAGAAAAAGTAATTATATATTCAAATATTTTTCGTTTAAACTATCAAAATTCGATTTATTTGATTTTTCTAACAAAGTCAAACGTGAGTGCATTTCTAATCTACAATACACGCTTGTCATTTCCCTATGTATTCAAACGCGGATACTAATCAAAGCCCCCCTACATGCCTCCTCGCATGTACATACATGTCTGTACGCGTATTCATTCAAGCTGTAAAAAGACAAAAAAAGGAGGTGAAAAAAGAAAGAAATCCAAAAGGATATATTAATTTTTTCTTTAGTTTTAAAAGTTAGAGCGGTGGGGGTGGGGGAATTGAAGAAGACTTAAACATCACGACAGGGAATGTGAGGGGCTGTGCGTAAAAGACAGCTTGCAATGGAGCAAGAAACTTCACCTACCATAGTTTTTTTTTTTTTTTCATTTATTTTTAGCCTCTCCTCCTCTCAGCACTCCTTCCTCTCAAACAATAAAAGCCCCCATTTTCAGTTTCAAAGTTTCCACTATGTTTCTCTCTTTTCTTTCTCTGTACACGTGAGATTCCCTCTCTCACATCTAGATACGTTAAACAGACAGCTCCTATAACTATTGTTTTCAGCTACTAGTGGTAGTAGTGTGGGAATGGAGGAATAATAGAACAGGGATTTGGGTTCCTTTTTTTCTTGTCCTTACTGTGTTTCAGAGTTTCGTGTTTCTTATTTCAGACTGGCCCTTGTATTTCTGTCTTGGAAGTTGTTCCGTTGAAAAAGTTTTCTGCTCATTTCTTGGTTGGCCATTGCTCTGTAAGACTTTCGGGCGGGAGTTTTGTGGGGTTCTAGCACAGGTTCGGCCCTGCATTTACTCTACTTTTTCTATTTCGTTGCGGTAAAAAAGTTGGTTCTCTCAGTTTCACACTTCAAATTTCAAGCTAATTATTTGAACTCTAGTTGGTTCTTCATGAGCAAAATGTTGGGTTTTCGTCCATTTTTCTAGCATGTGGGCTGTTCTTGGTGAAAGAAGGTTGGAAAAATGGCAAAAGTGTGGATCTTTCCTTTCGTGTTCTCCCAGAACTCCAAAAAAAAATAAATTGGACTTTCTTTGTTCTACAGTTTATATTCGAAAATTTGATTCTGTAGTCTATATTTCTTATCAAATGAGCAAAAAAGATAGATTTCTACAAGATTTTAAATGGCCAAACCTTTTCTTGCAGAATAATTAGTCCAGTGGAAACTTTAGTTTCAAAAATTTTTGTACCCCTTCAAACTTCAAGGTTTGTGCTTTAAATATGCAGTTTGGCCTTAACAATATGTACTCAGCGTCGTGCTGTCTAATATGGGCTTATATTACTTTAAATTTGCTGTGTCCCGTGACTCAAAATTTAACATTTCAAAACATTGTACTTTGATGAAGATGACCTTTTTTTTCACTTGTTTCATAATATTTGTACATAATTTACACAAGAATTTTAGGATCTCAGTCGCGTTGAGTTCTTATGAACGAGATCCAGCAACCGCTTTTACATAAACATTTATTCTTTTTCTAACGTCTCGTATTCTTGTTTTAACTATGTCCTGAAGTGTGTTCCTTTTCTTCTCTTCTAACCAACATTCTTGGTTTTGTTTTTCAGAAAACTTTTGCCAGAGAAGAGATTAATGGAGTCGAATTTCATGGATGAGATTGACTGCGGGAACTTCTTTGATCAAATTGATGACTTGATCGAGTTTCCTCCTGAGAACGAGTGTGTCGGTGGTAATTTAGTTGGTTCCGCTGAATGTAAGGATTTTCCGAGCATGTGGAACGATGCTTTTCCGGAGACGGATGTCCTCTTCTCTGGTCGCCAGGGCACCGCTGCATCTGATATCTCTGCTGAGCTCTTTGTGCCGGTTAGTATGCACTTGTTTATGTATTCGGTTCGAGCTTTGATGGATCTTGAATTGCTGTTCCTCATTTGGTTTCGAAGTTTGGAGATATTTGTTCTCATCTGTTGGTTTGAAAAGAAAAATCTGCATTCAATTTGAAATTCAATTTTACAGTTGATATTAGGTGGTCCACTCTATCTACAAGATAACTGGAAATTCAATGCAACTTTGTCTTTATGGGGAATATTTATACAGTAATATTTGAATTTGGAAATGTTGGGGAAGCAGCCAACCCGTGTAAAACTTTTATCTCCCGCCTTGTCGAGTCGCTTTCCTTCACAACTATTCTTATGCTCGAAGAGTTTTTTATATGCAGATGAAATTGTTTTCCGTTGGTCTTACCGTGGATATAACACCATGTGTTGAAGATTTGTGCTTTTGTTGCAGCCGACAATTATCTTGAATCTCGTCGTGTTCTAATATTTCTCTGTTTTTTCTTCTCTTCCAGTACGAGGATATCGTCCAGCTTGAATGGAAGTCAACATTTGTCCAGGATTCATTTTCCGGTGGAGGGATGACCGGCGGAAAAGAAAACCCGATCATCATCAAGGAGATGACATACAACCAATACCAATCATCAAGTCCAGTTTCAGTTTTGGAGAGCAGCAGCAGCAGCAGTTCTAGCTCACGTGGGAAGACTTTGCCTCTCTGCCCCAATCACCAGGCCACGCAACGTGCGAGAACCAAGCGCCCTCGACCCAAGTCTTTTAATCCAAGGGCTGTGATTCAACCACTTGTCCCTCCACCCGGATTCTCTTCCGAACCTGAATTCTTTGCTGAGTCGCTGCAGGTGAAGAAAACCAAGAAAATCAAATTCTCCATGCCTGCTAATCCAATGGAAGCAGCCCCAAACCCGCCACCCCAATCAATCAGAAAATGTTTGCACTGCGAGATAACCAAGACTCCTCAATGGAGAGCTGGTCCTATGGGCCCCAAAACACTATGCAATGCATGTGGTGTTCGCCACAAGTCTGGCCGATTGTTCCCTGAGTACCGTCCAGCTGCAAGTCCAACCTTTGTCCCGTCTCTTCACTCGAACTCTCACAAGAAAGTTGTTGAGATGAGAAGCAAAGCTGATCCAATAAGTGCAGCCACGACGGCGCCAGCCTCTGTTAAACCCGAGTAGAACGGACCTGTCGAAGTCACTCCCTGCAAATTGTGGGTCCGCCGTTCTTGATGCGCGTTTCATGAAGTCCTTTGTACAGCAATGTAATGGGGAGTGATAGGAGCCAAATTTGACCATTATTTAGTTCTAGTAGAAAGGAGTCTAGGTACGAAGTTTACTAATAGTTCAAAGAATACTAGGGACTAAAACTGCAATTTACTCATGTTTAAGTTTTAGTTCTCCGAGTCGGGTCGATCATTTTTCTTATAAATGGTTATTCTTTTTGCAGTTGATATTTGTTTTAGGAAGTCTAAGTAATGAGTACGAGTTGTAATTTTTTTTCTCTGCATATTCTTTCTTTGGTTTGATGCAATGCAAATGTTTCCTTGATGCATTTGGGAAGTGGAATGTTGTGCACTAAGAAAAACGTTGTTTGATTGAGACATATTTTAAGGGTTAGAAAGAAAAATATCGATTCCATTCCTACAATGGATCTAAAATTTTTGTGTAAGAGGGATAGAATTCGATCTCTCATGTATAACATATTCCACATCGAGCCAACGGGACGCCAATTCTAACTGGACTAGCCCATCATAGCATATATGTTTGTTTGTGAGAGGTTGGGTGACGGCTGGCCACTCCACAAAATTTCCAAAGCAAGTTTACCGTCTTATGTTTTTGAGTAGGTTTTTTGTGGACTTTTTCACCATTTACAACAATTTTCTTAACGATTTAATAAAATAACGTAAAAAAAAAAATTTAACAAATTAAGGTGTCAAGAGGCGTGACTTTCTATTATTTTTTTTTAAAAAAAAGAAAGGCAGGCGTGACTTGCCTTTAATTATTTTTATTAAAATATTGCAAGTCACGCCTCATTAATTTTTTTTAAAAAAAAGGAAAGGCAAGTCACGCCTCTTCACGCCTGAAGAGGCGTGACTTGCCTTTAATTTTTTTTTTTAAAAAAAGCATGGCGTGAATACGCAGAATGAGCACATGTTAAAAGTTGTGATACATTAACTTTGACCCGCAACACAACACATGTTAAAAGCTGTCACACCATATTTTTAATAATTTCGAATTTATTATAATATTATAAATTTTCTTCTATAAATTGAACACTTATTCTCTCCTTTCATTCACTCGTTTCATATTTTTCATTCACTCTTCTCATTTTTTCATCGGTAAGTTTTTGTATATGTTTCAATTTATTTTTTTACCTTTTGCATATTTTTCAATAGATGAAGACTCAGCACATGTTTTTTTTTTGTTTTTGCAGGTTCTTTTTATTTGGACAACTTATATTAAAGTATGTATACTTACATAAATTATTATAATTTTTTTTTTTAAAAAAAGGCGTGACTTCCTTTTAAAAACATATAATAATATGAATTTTAAAAAAATGGAAGTCACGCCTAATTGGTAGGCGTGACTTCCAAAAATAATAATTTTTTAAAAAAAGGGAAGTCACGCCTACCAATTAGGCGTGACTTCATTTTCTGTGATTAAAAAAATTTAAAAAAAATTAAATTTAATTTTTTTTAAAAAAAATATATTTATATCATCGATCGATACAATGTGGTCACAAGCTGCAAATTTATTTGTTCATAATTGGATGGTAGTGAATAAATTTAAAACCATATGTTTTATCTGTTTTAGAAGCACACGTGACTTGATTATTTTTTTTTTAAAAAAATAATTTGTGATGTTATTAAAGAACCAGAGTAAAAAAAATGAGTTGTAGTTTTATTAATTATTGACATATGTTTGTTTGGATTTTTTTAAAATTTTACAAAAAACGTTAAAAAAATTTTAATTGTAATTCGTATGTTAGAGTGATATGATTTTTAAATTATTTTTTAAAAAATAGATTATTTTTAATTATTGATATATGTTTGATTATAACCCTTCAGCAGCGGAAGTACCAGCTTCATTATGAAATCCCATCGAATCGAACCCTTCAGTTATACATGGAATGTATGATTCAGGAACCTCAACATCTACATTATGCTCAATGAAATCCTTTTCAATATACAATTCAATACACCGTATTTCGTTAATAGAATCCAGCATAAACTGTAAATCGTTGTCATCATTGATGTCAAGATGCACTTCTACGCAATGTGACTTATCCATGTTGGAATATTTTGTTGACAATTTTAAATTAAATTTTGAACTTTCAATATTTGTCAACGATATACTATTTCTTTCAACTCATGCAAATTAATAGATCTTGGTATTCGTGTTGTCCTCAATGCAGTGGTACTATATTTTACGGTGTGATGTCCTATAATAACATTACCACCTACGAATAAAAGCACCGGCACACTGTCCATTCCTATAAAAAAAATCAATAGGTCACACAAAATAAAAAGGTAATAATAAATTTTATAAAATTTCAATTGAATAACAAAATGTGAAATATAACAAAATAATACACTATAAAAATTAATTTACATATGCTTTCATTTTTATTAAGAATAATTATAATAATAATGATGATAATGCTTATTTTGTTTTACTGAACAACTACTATCAATAATATTATTATTTTTTATTTAGTAAGTAAGTAATAATAAAAATAATTATGATAATAAATTTCATACTGCATAGGAAAAAAAATTAATAGTAAAATCATTTATATGTATATTTTTTTAATAAAGTTTTTAGAAATAATAAATTTTATTTTAGTTATGTAAAATAATAATAGGTCCTACTAAATACAAATTAAGTTAATAATAAAATCATACTACTTATTTTTATTTAATAAATTAATAAAAAAATTTATAATAATAGATTTTATGTTATTTGTGTAAAATAAATCAAGCGTAATATTTTTTTTATAACATACCTAAATAAAACAAAAACCATAAGAATTACAATTGTAAGTGTTATTTTTATTATAAAATAAAAAATCGTATTTCTTATTTATATCTTACAAGTTAATTATAATAAAATAATATTTTAATAATAGTAAGTTTTCACAAATACGCACGTGGAATAAAATAATAATTAAATAAATTAATTATACAACTGATTTTATGTTTAATAAATTAAGAACAAAAATACAATATTTATACTAATAAATTTTATATTACTTGTGTAAAATAAAATTGTAATACTTAATTTTTTATATGCTACCTTTATAAAACAACATCAATAATAATTATAAATAAAAATATTATTATTATTTTCAAAAAAAAAGTTGATTATTATTCTAAAATACAAAAAATATATTTCTTAGTTGTATCTTATAAGTCAATAATATTATAAATAATACTTTTTATAATATAAATTTTTGATACTACGCATGTCAAATAAAATAATAACATATGAAATTAATTGTAATATTTATTTACATTTAAGTAATTAAAAACAATATTAACCGTATTTATAATAAAAACATTTATATTATTGGTGTAAAATAAATAAATCGTTACACTAATTTTTTTTATATACTACCTGTATAAAACAACAACAATAAGTATTTTTATTATCATTTGCATAATATAAATTAATAAAAATAACTAATAATACATAGAAACATAATTAAACATTTTAATCATAAACTCAAAACGTAAGAAGATGACAAATTCATAATTTATATTCGAATAATCAAGTAAATTAATTTAAATCAACGCATACCTCAAATAGAAGTTCAAAATCAAAATTTTATCTGCAAATATATAATTACAAATAAATAAATTAACGATTTTAATCAAACATTAAACCACAAACTTAATTTAATACATACAGACCTCATGTGCTGCAATTACTTGATCAAAATCGAACGAAAATCTACAGGAATGAACAATAAAGATGCATTTAAATGCAGAGAAACGAAAAATGATAGAAGCACAAGAATAATACATTTGCACCGAGGGCAAACATATATAAGCAAATTTTCATCAGATAAAAAACACAACATGTTAATACTTATCAGTGATACATCACATCACTTTATCACGCAAATTTTAATTCAAATTTTTTTTATCGTCTTCTTTGTAAAAGAAAAAAAAGATGTATACATTATTGAGTATATGGGTTGTCAGTATTTCACATGCCACGGTTCTTTGCCGCAAACGTCCAACAATTATTTTAAAAAAATTCAATAAGTCACGCCTATTTACTAGGCGTGACATATTTTAAAAAAATTAAAGTTAAGCAAGTCACGCCATTGGAGATGGCGTGACTTGCTTTTTTAAAAAAAATTAATTTTGCAAGTCACGCCATTGGAGATGGCGTTACTTGCTTTTTTTTAAAAAAAAAAAAAAAAAAAAAGTCACGCCATCTCCAATGGAGTGACACATTAATTTATTAAAATTTTTTTTTTACCTTATTTTATTAATCTTTTATCATATATGCTGTAAACAATTAAAAAGCCCGTTTTTTGTGAGGTGGTCTCACAAATCTTTATATGTGAGACGGGTCAATCCTACCGATATTCACAATAAAAAGTAATACTCTTAGCATAAAATGTAATATTTTGTTATGGATGACCCAAATAAGAGATTCGTCTCACAAAATACAACCCGTGAAACCGTCTCACACAAGTTTTTGCATATGTTTTTCTCTTTTTATGGAATATGAGTGGCTAAATGTATTTTTTTTCATAAAAATTGTTGTTCCGTTTAATAAATATTTTTAAAAAATTTATCATTAACGTTTTGAAATTTTTTTTAAAAAAAAGTGTGTTTCAAGTATAACTTTTAAAGAACAATTGAAATATGTTGATTTATTTTAAGAATAAAAAACTAGGTTAAAAAAAATTTAAATATTTTTGTAAATTAGTTATAAAAATACCTTAATTATTTTTAATTATGAAATCAATTTTTAAATATAGTTCACACGTTTTCAAATCTAAAAACTTTTTATAGAATATTTGTTCAAAATCATATTTATTTCTAAAACAACTTTTAAAATTATTTTTTGTAAAAATATTTTGCAAGTATTTGTCCACATAGAGCTGCATAATTACAAAGGAATTGACCAAGATTTATATTCCAAAATATTTTACATATTTTATAATCAAACTCGAGATTTCTAATTTTTGGGGTAAAAGGTTGTTAACAACACTTAGTTAACTGTATAAATATTTATTTTAACTTACTCAAACATTAAATTGATAGTACTTGTAAATAAGAGACTTCCTTCAACATAACGTGTTACCTGTCATAAAAAATCTTTCCAAAAGGGAAATATAAGAGAATCAACACCAATAAAAAAAATTATCTATTTAACTAAAAAGAAACTGGTAGGCTACTAAAGAAAGCTAATGTATGTGGAGCAGTAGACTTTCCAAATTGAGAACACCATGAAGGAAGCTTCTGAAGGATATTTTTTATTGGTGGGGTTAATCTGTCTAAGTCTGTTCTAAGTTTTAGAAGTGGAGGCTCGTTTTTACTATCCGACGAAGTCGAAAGAGTATGGTTGTTCATCCAGAAAAGTGAGAGGTTGAACTTGGTTGGCGCTTTTTTCCCACCCGAAAACTGAATGACATGCCATCCGTTTAAACCGTACTTTTCGCCGGGTGAGATCAAATCCTCAGCACTTTCAGCATCTGTTGACAGAAGATCTAAATGTTATAATCAAGGAATTTAAAATGCAGAAGAAGCCTCCGTGTCGATTCAAGCGCTGATACCTTTCAACTGGAAGTCTTCAATTTCTTTGGTATTGATGCCAAGGGCCCATCGAGTGGAAGTTCTAGTGTTGATTGAGACCTGTGTTATTCTGCTCTCACCTTTCGTATCTTTGTCCACATGGATTCTAGGAACATCAGACTCGACCCATCCGGTTTCAGCGCTACTACTCATCCAACAGCTATAGTTGACAGAAAAGGTAACAAAATCTAAATGCCGATCCCTACCACAAACAACTCCTTCCCCAATATGCTCAGCCTCCTTGTTCAAGTTTCCAGGAGTTACAGAAAATAGAGAAACAAATGAGGTTTCCGGCTTTCCACTCTTTGTTTGTGTTGCATCCACAACATGCACAACCTGGAAACCAAAATAAAATTTTTACTATGGGTTGTGCGTTGAAGTTTTAACCAAATTTTTGGACCACATTAATATTCAAGGACAATCAGTTGCGCACATTTACAGCTCTTGCAGTATCTTCGGTAAATGGCAGAACGAGGCCCCCCCACACAGCAACAAGAGAGATAGCAAGTAGAATGCATGTCGTGAAAATGAGAGGAACTTTTGCTTCTAGACAAAAGACAGAAAAAACACAAAGGGCCTAGTTAAAAAATCTTTATGAGTTTATCATGTAAAATCTCTTATCACCTTAAAGTTAGTGACATAAATGCCATGATTAAATTCGCTGCAGCAGCAAGCTAAAAAAAGTATAACTAGAATCACCTGATATGTGGATGTATGATAGTAGATATACCATGGTCAAACACACAATAGCAGCAATAAAAATGGCAATTACTACATTTCCGACCCATTCAGAAGTAGCACCAGGATTTCTGCGAACCAAAATGCATACTATGAGTTCTTGTAAAACAGTTAGACATGAAATACATAATGTCAAGAATGAAAATTGGGAGTGTGGAGAACAGTGATGATTTATCAGGCGTTCGGTTGTCCAAAACTCTTAACTGAATATTCAATCATATTTTTTTTATCCATCAAAGAAAAAGAAAAGTGGAAGATGAAAATCACTTAATTGGATCATGTTCCGCAGTTTTTGCAAGTGATTTGAGCCATTACCTAACAAACCGAACCATTGTCCCAATTATAGTGGCTGTCAACCGAATAATCATGCCAGAAGAGAGTAATAACGGCACAAACAAACCAATAAGCAAGGTCAGAGTTTTTAGTCGCAGTGGCAATCTTGCAGGGGATAATGTTGCTTCGAGCAAACCATCTACATATTCCAGAATAAAGATTAGATTGAACCATAATCACAAATAAACTACTAAAAATCAACTGCAAAAAAAGAAAGAAAGATATTGTGCATTTTCATAATCAGTGCTACACATAATAGGCTGATATTCTGGACTGTACTTACAAGCGAATGCGGGTGAAACCAACCAAACAAGAGCTATATAAGAAGAACCAACTTTATAGTAATTCCCAACAGCTAATAGAACAAGCCACTGCAATAAACCGGCTTTAAAAAGCCATCTTTCAGCATCCAACTTAGCCAAAGTAGCTTGCGATTCAGCAGATAGTTTTGCCTTTCTCACAGCAAATGTTTTTAACAAATAAGATTTAAGGATAATATATCCCAAATGTTGACCAGTAAATGCCCCAAGAAGTGCAGGTGCAGCAAACAGACCAATAACCAGCCACGGACTTGAAAGACATGGCACTGGTGAAGACATGATCGTAAGAATGAAGGCCACGGCAATGGAAAAACTTATCGAGCATAACCACATAAGTATGATACTGAAACATGATATTAGTAATGATATAGCAGCAGGATAACCACCCATCACCACTGACGTAGCCCATATCAAAATGGATTGCAGTATCACTGAATTGTAAAGTATATTGGCAAAGCTTTGACGAAATGTGACCATGTATGCTCCCTGAGATCAGAAGTCAATACTCATTAGGTTATAATACATGGAAACAAGACTAAATAGAAAATATTTTACTCCCTCCACCCCGCTCCAAAAGTGTTATAATCTGGCTTTGAGGAGAGATTTACATAAGAATTGAACAGTTGCAAATTTTGATGTTTATAGTTTTTCCTTAAAAGCAGTAGTTGAGTGGCGGAGGTGTCACATTGATAATTCAAGAAGTGAGTGTTCTTTAGGAGAAAATTTCCATTTTAGTAACAAAGATACCAACATCCAGAAAACGAAAGAGGACTCTTAATTAAATTGGGACGAAGTAATGGATGAATAAATATTATTATATATAATTGCAAGAGGACTAGAGATACCAAGATGTCAAAATATATGGCTTTCTCCTTGCTAGATTCTATATCTGATTCCAACGTCTTGCCGGTAGGAAGGCTGGCATAGGCAGCAGCATGGAGCAAGAAAGCAAGAACATTTTCTCCAAGATGTTGAAGAGAACCAGGTTTCAGAAATTTTAACTTGTCATTCTGTATTAACAAGATAAGAGTTTACTGCATCGCAAAAATGAAGTGCTTTGGTAAGTGTAAGAAATGGAAGTAGATGTGGTTCGCTTAATTCCTCTAGCTATCATTACCTTTGTATGGTACACAGCTGTGTTATCTGCAAATGCAAAATCGAGCCCAGAAAGTCCTGCAATGTCTTTATACACTTGAAAGTCTGTTGCAGAATTTATAATCCCAGAATGAAAAAGATCCTGGAGCATGTAAGCCACTTAACTGTTAGCTGAAATCTGTAGGAAAGGGATATCTATGATACAACGATAAATTAAGAGAAATTTATTGCATTACTTTTGCCAACAGACCTGAGCAACAATTTGAGCAGATGGATACTTCGCTACCAAAGCAAAGTTTTCAATGGCCCAAGGATGAGGACCAGCCTGTCGAGCGAACAGCGTTAAAAAAATCAAATATGATCTATTTGTTTTTATCCTTAACTGATCAGGCAAACTATCAAGAGAAACAGGAGATGAAAATAGGGGAAGGAATCTTAACCAATCTTGAAGAGATCAGAAATAAACCAGTAACAAGTTACATGTTTCACCAAGTTGTGCATTTATTTGATGATACAACCAAAATAAGAAGAAGAAAATCCATTCTTTCCCGAGACCTAAATGAATGGCAAAAGACCCTTCGACACATTGAAGTTACAAATAGCTTCGAAATGTGATCTTGTATGCAATATATACCTAGCCATCCGCTATGATACCATCATAAGCGTGGACAGCTGAGAGTATGTCTAGTTATGTACATAGGGTTATGCATATGAAGTGAGAACGAAAATATGAAGAAACCAAAAAATTATATTTGGAAATAAACTCAGACCTGGAAAATGCTAGATTTTCCACCTATTCCCATGGCTTCCAAATCAATGGCCAATCTTAAGGTATCACTCCAAGGATGCTGCAACAGTAGTATCAAGACCACTTTTAAACAAATGGTTTAAACCAAATTGGAAGCTTTAAAAATGTTGCAACAAGATTTTCTATAGCGGTGNGCGGGCTGGGGGGGTGGGGGAGGAGGAGGACGGTCAACTAAATAATTTTTACAATTTTGTGTATAAATTTTAAAATCTCAAGTTTTGCCCTTTCCAAAATCCATCCAGGAGGAGGACGGTCAACTAAATAATTTTTACAATTTTGTGTATAAATTTTAAAATCTCAAGTTTTGCCCTTTCCAAAATCCATCCAGTTGCCCAATCTCACCCTCCTCATCCCGTCCCCCTCCCCCCCCCCGGCGAATTCCTGAATTTGCCCAGGGTTAAGGCATCTTGATTGCTGCAAACCTGAGAAATAAAGCTGTGAGCGCCATTCAAGCCTTCCTCCTCTCCAATATTAAATAAGAATATGACAGCATTCTTAAATCCATGAGCCCACTGGGAAACTCCTCTAGCAAGCTCCAACATAACCGCAACACATGAACTGCAATCGCCAGCTCCTTCCCTGAAACAGTACCAAGAGAAAGAACTTGATATATAATTATCCAAAATCATAGTTCTATTACAGCAAATTTTACCATAAAAATGTTTCAGCAAAGACTTTTATACTAGAATACTTCGTAAGTAAATTAAGTGCAAAAGAATATGCAAGCATTTTAAAATACTCAAACATGACCGCACAACACTAGTAAAAGATATTGTAAAGAAAAGTAAAATTCCATTCTATCGAAGACACAAGTGCATAAAATTGGATCTTCTCCATAAAAAAACAAATATGAAAACCCACAAAGAATTTTGAAAACAATAAATTGATAGCAACCATGGAACAAACTTCAAGAATACCAGAGCCGTACGCTGCAAAAACGGTATCAATGTGGGAGGAGACAAGAATAGCATTATCTGCTGCTTCAGATGCATATTTCGGTATGATTCTTAACACAACGTGATTCAAATCTGAATAGACAACGGATTTTCCTCTAAAGAGGCCACCAAGTTGATTGTTGACTCCAGAATTTGCATGAAATAAATCCACGTCAACGTCAACCTCCCAATGAGCCGTTTTTTTTATATTTTCTGCTGCTTCTCTGACATACTGCAGGAAAAGATCCACAGAAAATTCCCAAGAATGGCATCAAGCTTAACATCAAAAGGCTAGATTTCCAAACCAATAAAACCAATTATTCTTATTCCTAAATTCTTGGGTATCATTTTATTTTGCTGTTTGGAGAGAACTTTTGGTGAGCCTAATCATTTCTTGATTCATGACTGATATTTAGAAACAATAAAAGTATTGTAACATCTAATTAGCATAAATGTTGTGCCTAAAATTCCATTTTAGCATTATATCAAGTGTTGGTCAAGAACCTCATCGGCCAACGAAGGCTGGGATACATACAAAGTCCTGAATCTTTCATTCAAAGCTATAATACAAATCTGCTACAAAACTTATGCTTCACAATATACACGAGTAACAATAGTCTAAAGCAATATCAACAAGGCACATATATCAGTACCGCACTCCACATAAAGAATCGGTTTTTCAAATCACAGAGAAGTACCTGAAAAGCTCTCTCGAGAGCATCAGAGCCAATGGTATGAGGGCCTAATTGAGTCAATGCGACTACGTGTTTCATAGCCTCCTTTTCGGAGAAACCCCTTTTTCCCGCACTTTCGAGATCAAGCGGAGTAGGCAGATTCTCAAACTGATAATGGTAAACACCCCAACTCCCATTAAGGACAAGAACAAAGAGTGCAAGAATCACGTAAGGTGACCTGGTGGCCACCAAAATGGAATTTTTATCCTTAACAGCGGTATTCACTTCTCCAATCTGTTCACTGGTCCTGGCCTCATGGCCAGACGTACCTTTTGGTTTTCGTCTCATGTTTTTCTTCTGCTTATTTATTGATCAATGAAAGCATAAAAAACAACAGTTAAAAAACAAAGGACGACATTATAATTATGGGGGGAAAGGAAAAACCAAGGATAGAATTCCTCCATGAGTGTTCGTATGCGCTTCACACGCACCCTGAGCATGCTGGCTCAACTGAATTCTGATTTACCGGACATAACTACTCAAGAAACCTTGAATTGGGTTTGTTAAAATGCTAGAAAACAACGCCCCCCTAACAAGTAAAAGATTACAGGTATTCCGAGTAAAAAACAAAAACAAAAACTTACCGACTGAATTGGGATTGTGATAACTATCGATTTGCCCGGGAAAAAGGTCAAGAAAGATTGACAGGCTGGTTAATTACAGGACAACCAGACTTGACAACCATAGTTCGGGAAATATGACAGGGGTAGAGAATACCAAGAGTTCCATTGGCAAATTTTCTTCTTCCATTTAATCAAAGAAAGCAATTGGTTGGAATCATTATTGATTCGATCCCCACTGGGGAGTTCGATTCGATCCGACGACTTTTTCGGTGCACGTGGTTTATGGTTATGGGCCCGAATTCGTACTAGGTTCGGAATCCAAGTCCACTGAATAGGAGTTTCTCTACAAAAGAATAGTATGTCATTCCAAATAGTTTAGGTAAGTACCGATTGGCATACTCAATTATCCCAAATCGTGAAACGGGCCCACCAAATGGTAGGTTGTTGACCGGCCCGCTCAACTTACCAAATTAATATAAGCCCACTAAGTTAGTCCGTTTTCCAATCTAAAATAGGTAAGTTATGTTAATATTTTTCCAATCGACCTAAAAAACGAGTCACCAGGCTTAATGACAGGTTGTGGACTTGATCGACTTGTCTCACTATTGTTCTGACACATATAAATGTCGTGTTATGTATTATTTCACTGTTTGAATATTAATTTTGACCATGATTATTATTTTTTTTTGAGATTTTTTATATTATCGTAATATTGTTGTGTATGATGTATATATCACTTTTCATGTGATGATATGATAAGCATTTTACAATTTTATTAGTCGAGACTCGAATTATTTTTTTATTTTAATATTTGGTTACCTTTTCAACTCTCTTTTATTTGACAAAAACTTGTGTGAGACGGTCTCACGAGTCGTATTTGTGAGACGGATATCTTTTTTGGGTAATATATGAAAAAGTATTACTTTTTATGCTAAGATTATTACATTTGTTGTGAAAATGAGTAGAATTGACCCATCTAACAGATTAAAACTGATCTTACACGAGACCGACTCCTTTAATTTTAGAAAGAAAGAGAGATTGCATTTTAAAATATTTTGATTTTTTAAAAAGTAAAACATTTAAATAAACCCTGCCTTCACCGTTTAAGCTCTGTAGTCTCAAGCCTCCGCGCTCCGCCACCTAGAATCCTATAGAACCGCCGCCAGGCCAATTTTCTTTGGTGCATTAATGGTAGATTTGACCGCTGAATATAAAATTTTGCAGTACGATATATATTCGGATTCTATCAGTGGGATAGAATGGAAAACGGGAGAGACGCAGGCAGACTGCTACCGATTATCCAATTATATGTAGATTTTATGACCAGGTTTAGTTAAGCACATGCTATGTTGATTATTACTACAAGTGTTTCCAGGTGAGATCAAATTGGATTCTAATATTTTACTTCTGTAGTGACAAATTTTGAAGAGCTGGGGGACTTTGGGAAGCAAATTTCTTGTTTCCTTTCAGCAAGCACTCGGTGAGTTTGCCAACTTTGTAGGGCTTCCCCGGGATTCTCCCTGTTTCAGGAATGAAATATCGATCAAGTATAGTTAAATACAAATTTATGTGTGGTATAAATAATCTTGTGAAGAATCGGGGGCTGGAGGAGAAAATTAAATATCTTCTCTGGTATAACTTAAGCTTCAGGAAGCCATGTCAAAATATCAATTCATTAGGTGGAACCTTTGGGACTTATCCACAATTTCTTACTGGAGATGGTTTGTCGACCTCTTCAGTGTCGTCCCTTCAGCTATGTCAGGCGTCACGGAGAGCAAGACATGAGCTCAACTTTAGCTCATCTGAGAAGACTAGTATTTGAGATGGCAAAGCCTCTCAATCTTATAAACAACTTCCACCATATATTGTCTAACTGACGGGAGATCGTAACATTCTCATTTGGCCTGCCTCTGCCTGACTACCTGCTGACCCACCTCTGTTGTTCGGCCCATGAATCATACAACGATAGATTGCTGTTAATTTAAAGAGTGAAAATTCAAGCCTAGATTGCTTGGTGCCATTCCATGAGGATCAAATTGATTATTGAAATATTGTTCGAATTTAAAGCCCCTATAAGAGTTCAAATGTGGCATTTATTTATTCCAATAATGGAAATGATTATGGTAGGGGATGATTGCTTGGTGGCACCCGGCAGTGACAATAGTCATTATTGAAAATTTTCAATTTAGATTGTCAATTACAAAGCTCTATCTGCAACATGAGTAGGCTCACTCATTTCTTACACAGGATTTTTACAACGGCCTCCATTCGAAAAGACATCTACATTGATTGATAGCATTATTAAAGCTCATGGGACAAAAAGGTTTTTATCCTACGTTGATGCAGGCTGCAAGAACATTCATGACAATGTACAAAATGTGAGCAAGTGTAAGTGTACTTCGAATTTCAGCTTGTCCTTAAAAGTGGGAGGCAACATATCCTTTTATTGATTATTGATATGCTGAGGTCTTGTACTATATTTCCTTATGCTGCTGCTTACTGGGCGTTTGCCAAAACACCTTTTAAGAATATGTTACCTCTTATGGAACTGCATTCTAACTTTTGCATCTGGGATGATGGCACTCACTTTATTCCTTGTAATCCTGTCATGTGCAATAAGGCGAGTTTGGATAAAGAAGTCATAACTTAGTAGAACACTTAATTTATCTCGGCTTTACAAGTGCTTTTTTTGTTTTTTTAAAAACTGAACTGTAGAAGTTGAAACTTGAAACAGAAGCCCAATAGCTATATTCTGGAAAATTAATTTTTTAAGCCCTTTTTGAAACAATTTCTCCATCCAAACTTCACTTTATTTTATATTTATGTATATGTATTAAAAAGGCGCTTCTTGTCCGAATGCACCCTTAGTTGTGTCTCACAAAGTATTGTGGATTTCCTTCTAAAGGTTGGTAGGATTAACCCAAGTACACTACTGTGGAGCATTATTATTTTTTAGTTTGTCACGGGGGATGGAGTTATTTTCAAGGAAAAGGATCCAGCTTTTGTGGGCCAAGGAATTTAAGAAAACTTTGTTTCATGGTTGCAGTTGTCTCTCAACATTCTTGCCATGCAATTCCTATCTCTGGTCTCTGTTCCTTTTAGTTCCAGTAGGGTGATTCTTGTCTTCTCGTATAGCACTAATGTTTTCTCTCCAATCTCATGGATTTCGGTGAAGAAGTGCAAACGTGCCATCTAAGGCTTCTGGATCATATAAACAAAGGTGAAAATCTTTGTAGTTTTATTTTTGTTTTTAAAAAAAAACAATTTTACTCTAATGCTTCCCCAATGCTTTTCTTTCTATTTTATTTTAATTGTTCAAATATTTGATTTTCACGCTTAAGCTAACACTTGAAATTTATTAGCAGCCGAAAGTATCATCGGTGAACTTGAACGCCATTTAGATGATGCGGCATCCATGGTGCAAACTACAGAAGAGCAAGATGAAGATGTTAAGACAAGTGTAGATTCCTTTACGGTTTTCAACACAACTGTAAAGCCTTGCTCTCCCTCTCTAACACACGCATACTATGAGCATGTGAAACTCACTTATCCATTAGTCAATGAATAGAAATAAGAAGAATTGAATAAACAAGCAAATAGGGAACTATCAACTATGAGAGTTATTTTGTCAACAAATACATATCCCGATCTCATCATTTCTAGTTTATTTTTTAGACAGTGGAATTTTCTGTTATGTCTACCCCTTTCTTGAATGTACTTTTGAACTGCCATCATGTTGTGAGTTATATGACACTACGTGAAATATGATTGTGAGCATGTATTTATCAGGGAGAAGTTTTATCATCAGATCTTACAAAACCCAATGTCACCGATTTTGCATCCATGATGGCTATTATTTACAGCATGGTGAAACAAGACTACACAATGCAGGTATAACTAATATCCACTTAATTTGCAGGCAATCAATTATTTTTCCTTGGTAGCCAACTGTTGGTGTGAGGGCCCGTGCACTTAATTAATATTTAATTATCAAACAACAAGGATTAATTGGTGTAAACAGCGAAAACGAGTTTAAAACGTTCATTTGGGCCTACAGAAATTTCGGCATGACCTCCCATAAGTAGGACATCCCAAAAATTTCAAAACACAACAATAACATTATACGCTTGAAAATAACATCAAGTTCACAATCAACCACACAAACATCCTACAGCCGCACTGGCCAGGACTAGACACGACATACCACAAATAAAATCTCAAACAACATAAAAACATCACACCATACAGCTACACAGGGCATCTCCCTGACAAATGTATCAAACCAGCATAATATATATAAATATCTGAGAACTCTGACACAAACCGACTGACTACTGGGTACCACTCGCTGACGCTCCACCAGACGAGTCAAATCCCCTGGAATGACCTGCTATGGCATAAAAAACAACCACAACATAAAAAGAAAACAGGGGTCGGACCCCAGTACGACAAACCAGTAAAATCACGACGTATATAAAAGACATGTAATAATACCAAGTAAATGCAATGATATGCGATGCATGAATGGTAACAATGGAATAACGGATACCAAATGGAGTCCAACCGAATAGCATCATCAACAGTAACAGTGGCCACCCGTGCCAGGAATGCAGCATCAAATCGCCGCTCGTCCATGCACGTAGCATCGGGAATGCGAGTAGCTAAGTCGCTCGTCCCTAGCTGTCATCTGGGAATGTGGCTAATCCTAACCCACTCGTCCCTCTGATGACTCAATATATCTCAACAGAATCAACATAAATCGCCGTCAAAGGAGTCAAGGCTCAATATGTTATGTCAATATAATTTATGCATGAATGCATCACAATAAACATTCAAGGCACGTAATAGCAAACAACATACACCGAATATTCTTACACGTCAATATAAACGTCTTAATAATATAGGTTTGAGCGTACCTCAATTATAAACTTATAATACCACAGTAAATTCTTAAGGACTTCCTGATGAACTCGTCCAACGATAAAACCTACAATATACATTCGCTATACACTTCAATACAATGCATTCCAAACAACTAAACCAAAATAAATCGGCTCGGTTAAAATTCGAAATCCGGGCAGCCTATATAAACCTTATACAATCTGAATTCAAGCTTAATACCTCAATAAACGAAACTAGAATGCACAACGGTAATTTCGCGGAGATGGCTCGTCGGAAATGTCGCCGGAAACACTGTTCACGATCTGAAAAACGAGCTGGAAATTAGGGGAAAGCTTAGTACTTTACTATACAAACTAATCCACCAAAATACCACTAAGAATAGAAGCCGAAAATCTTACCTAGAACCGAATCGAAGCTCACGCACAGTGCTGGAAAACAGGACCGATCGAGCTCGTAACCTTCCAATTCAAGGTAGGAAAGACTCTAATATACTGGAGGAAGAAGATTGCTACGCCGCTACACAAAAAATCTGGCCGTTGTGAGCATCGCACGCTTGCTGCAGAAGAAGGAGAAAGGCGACAGGCAAGGCTGGAGAAGAGTTTCTGGATTTTGAGCGTACTGATTTCTATCAAATGGGTTTGGGTATTTAAAATTAAATGGTAATGGGCTGGGCCTAGTTTAGGTATTAGGCCTCACAGTTGGTTCATAATGTCATCGTGTCTTTGGCTCGAGCGTTATTTTTATCATTTTAATTTTCAACTCCCTATTTGTGTTTCATCTCCCTATTCTCTTAACGTAGATTTGTATCAAATCATTTCGAATCGAAGTTATTTAAGGTCATCTATAATTCATTCTTATGTATGTAAAATAAGATGATTCGATGAATATGAAATTATACTCATGTTCTATTGATATGTAGGATCGGATCGCGTCCTCTCTAAGCATCGTCGTCGGCAGCGGAACTGGAAACCTATTGCCTGATGCGGTCATTGCGACCCTTTATAGACGATGATGTAATGCAACAAGCTTGGAGTCTTGTCCCCTACCCGAGTACATGACACACTTCGATAACTTAATCGTCATTTCTTCCCTCGTGTATTTTGTTTAAGCCCCGTTAACGTGGAATGGTGTTTCCAGAAATATTTGACTGCAATTTTGTTTTAGGTTTTGCCCTTTCCTTGATAGAATTTTTTCCTCACTATTGTTGCTTTTTTGCCTCTTCACTAACGTTGTGTAGAAAGAGTTTTGAGTCTTTTGACGAAATCACATCTAGATGAAATCCTTAGATTCAAATATTTTACATCTTTTCTTAAAATGTCCAGTTCACTTAAAGTTGGAAATGTTTTTGCTTTTATACCAATATGATACACATAATTTTATCTATCTATGCTACCTACGCATGGACAAAACTAGACATTGAATCCTCGATATGTGGAATTATCCCCTACCAAATATGAGGGGTTTCACTCGGTTCAAGTGTTGAAACTTAAAATGCAATATGGTTATATAAATAAATGACCACAGCTACCAAAAAACCGAAAAAACAATTAAAAAAAAAGAAAGGAACTTAAGAAAGATTGCGATTTCGTTAACCGACGCCGTTTTCATACATGACACAGCGGGATCCGATTTTTATACATGACAAAGCGGGTTGAGTTTGATTGTCCTAATCGTAGTTTTAATGACTCGTGATTTACCATGTCAATACTATAACATTAATTAAACTCGTATATTTGAGATATTAACCGTTAGATGCATAACTTGTGTACAACACTAACATTAATTATACTCTATATTAACCATCATATACATAACTTGTGTACCACCCTAAAAGTAGGGTCTCATTAATTAACAGAGCGTTACACGAGAAAAATACCGCGTGGAATGGAAAATTTGATCTCGACTTTCCAAGACGGGTGATGATATCTATTTTCTTTTCCACATACGTGAAAAGGAAAACCACCAAAAGAAACAATCCTCATTAAAATGAAGTAGAGAGATGCAGAGAAAATCATCCACCACATTATTTTATGATGTGCCACATTCATCGCATGTTCATAGAACATCCATGACAGTATTAGATACATCGTGAATATCGGATGATCAATGTCGAAAGGGATATAACACCAATTGCACTCAAAATTCGCAACCACGCCACCACATATAAACTTGGAAATCTTAAATCAACATTTACAAATCCTAATGTTGCAGCCTGCAGGGAAACAATAAGGGCAAACCCCCTCCCCCTCCCCCTCCCCCTCCCCCTCACCCACCCCCACCAGATTCACAACATGGCAGGAAATACCGAAAGAATAGAGAAGAAAAATGATAGCAAATTGGGATCATACAACTTACACAAGAACTGAATATACATCTCCTTGATCAACTGCATGGGCTATCCTCTTAAGCTACAGTCAATTGAACAGACTGAAGGCCTGAATATGGCAGCCATCAAGGCCAGAAACAATATACACAATCTACCATCTAAAGCATTACTTGATACTGATCCAATTCGAATAAATACAGCTTCTCATTCAATCAAGCAAAACTTGAGAGAATAAAAGAAAAAAGGAACACTCCACTGGTGGAGTCACTTGTAATGCAACATCGACTAATAATCTCCCTCCACATGGATATATGATCTGAAATGCCAAGCCACGTTTCAACTGTGTTGCAGCTTAGTTTCCATAAGACCTTCAAAACCACAAGATAAGCATTTATATGGGTTCCAAGGACTTGAAACCTCATACACTATTGAGGAGTTAACTAAAGATAGGTACATCTGCCACGCGAGAAATACTTAAACAAGAAAGTGAATGGAAAACACAGAGGCTACAAAGTCGAGAGAAGCTCACAACAGGTTATTTGCTATTCGAAAAAACCCACTATTATATCTTTAGCTCGCTGAAGTTTTCAACACCAGCTGACTCTGGCAGCTTGTCCTGCAAATTTGTCCCAGCCTCTTCAGCAAATTGTATTGAGGTGGTGGTTGCGTTGTTGACTTCAGAAACAGGTGATGCAACCTGAACAGCCGTGAATTCAGCTGCTAGTAGATGAGTTTGAACTGCTGGAACTTCAGAATCTGGTGTCTCACAAATAGGCAACAACTTGGAACCAAAAGGCTCTTCCACTCGAACCAGGGGGATTTTGGGGAACTTTGATTCCTCAAGTTTGCTCACTGCTGCTCTAGGAATTGGCAGATTCTCTGCAAGAGATGTTGCGGGTTTGAAGAGGCGTGGGTCCTCTATTTTAACAACCGGATGTAATTTGGCTAGCTCCTCCTTTCTAACAGGAGGAGTGTATACTGGAACAGCCTGTCTCACACACACAGGTGGAACCATACCCAATGGTGGAGGCCTCATTACCATTGAAGACTGTGGAGAAGGAAGCGGTGGTGCAGAGAAAACCGGAATTACATTGCGTATTGTCACTGGTGGTGCAACTCTATGGTGTGGGCTGCAATGACGGACAGGAATGTAGGGAGCCGCTCCTGCTG
The DNA here is from genome assembly GCF_012295235.1 of Primulina huaijiensis. NCBI lineage: Eukaryota > Viridiplantae > Streptophyta > Magnoliopsida > Lamiales > Gesneriaceae > Primulina > Primulina huaijiensis. Next base: position 2,177,134 of record NC_133317.1, on the reverse strand, counting down.
CAGGAAACTTTTGGGGTCGGATCTTGAGGTTGTCTGCCAATGAGGAGATGCTCTCATTCGAGATAGAAATATGTAACTGGCTGTGAGTTGGCTGCACAGTCTTTTGGCAAATTGAATTGTTGCTTGCAGCAGTCAAAGTCCTGTGGCGTGGAGCTGTTTTAGGGCATATCAAAGGAAGAATTTTTGATGTCGAGGCCGGAGACTGCTGCATACTTGATGGTTTTGGATTTGGTGTGGGGAATTTTATTGGAAAAGATATTTTCTCCAATCTCGCCATTATTAAATACTTCTGCAGAGCACGTGCTGCTGTCACATGCTCCTGCTCGTCCTTATGAGTCTTCTCTGATGCTGAACTTTCAAATTGTTGCACAACTGGTAACATAAGAGAAATAAGTCACTTGTAGTATTACATACTTTGGCCATATAACTTAAGCTCGAAGACAATTGAATGCGTATTTCTTAGTCAAATTGTTATGTTACAAGCACCGTCAGAGATGGTAGAACTTAGAAGTTCACAACTTTAGTAATTAAAATAAAATATAAGTAGAGGAACTTGGCTAATCTACTCTTAGTCAAATCGACAACTCCCAACATCTCTTGTTGAAAATTAGACAACTCTTTCATTGTTGGATTACAAGATTACCTTTTATGGATAGGATATACCACTCAAGAAGCAATCGAACTTTTATGACAAACCACATTCTTATGTAGATTTAGGTCACTTACGTGATTTAAGAGATAACCAAGCCGCCATAGCAGCATTCTTTTCCGCTTGCTTCTTGTTCTTAGCTGGCTCACCTGTAAATATGACTCCAGCCAGCTCTACAGTACAAGTAAAAACAGGAAGGTGGCCCAGGCCGGTTCGGAAAGTCGTATAAGCAGGCAAAGATGCCCCCACTCTTTGTGAAACCTCCTGCAAGAGATTCTTATAGACACCTGTCTCATCCTGTAAATTAGCAAACATTATAGCTTGCAAATCATTTCAGAAACGAACAAGGCACAAAAATAAATTAGGAGACTTTGCAATGCTAACATATATAATATGGCAATTCTGATCTGAAAACTTCAGCTTGCAGTTTGAATATAACAGCCAAGTCGCGTGCATTTTATTGTGGTTTTTCTTACCTTTCAACTATTTTTTTTCCTTAAACCTCCCTATCTTTGTTTGTTTTCTGTCAATATCTCTATCACAGCCTAAAATTGTTGGGCTCAATGGTCATCACAGTTCACCAACAATGGTCACACATCCTGGAATATCTATCAAACCCATTCTACTTCTATCACAGTCATTACATCTCCCATATACATCATATTATCTTGTAAGATTCTCTACAGATTTGTACTCACTAAGTCTAGCTTAATTTAGTGATTGTGGCGCTCTACATGGCAACAGAATCTGGTAAAATACTCGAGTGTCTTAAACTGCAAGAATAGAAAGAGAACATAAAGAGGTTGAAAACAACATTTTTCATCCCAGATACTGCTTTAAGACACAGAGCACGTTAGCACCAAATCTTAGAAAGTATGATGTCACATGCTATCAAAAGCACCCTAGTTGCTAGCAGAGTTAAAAAGACACATGGATATCATTTTGTTACTAGAAAATCAAATTTTTTTTTTTTACAAAAATGCTGTAACTGAGATTTTCATTCATTGACTATGAGACCAGAATGACCACAGAAGCTATTTCTCCCATAAACATAGAGAAGCTCCATATCACGTTGCAAGTACTAGTACTACAATAAGTTGTCTGCTTCAGACCTCCAACAAGTGCAATAGTTACCAAAATAATGTCAGAGTTAACATAAAGATGACTTTAAAGTAAAAATGGCAAATAAAGCATCTAGTTGTCACTCAATAAATATCAATTGGCATGCTAGATCGAAGCACAGAAAGAGGAACGAGAAGCAATTATCGTAACACATGGCATTCTCAAATGAAGCGCCAATCTTGCTGAGATTCTACATCAATCCGTCTTTACTATTAAATTTCGTGTCCAAACAAACCACACTAAAGATTTCCATAAAAGAACAAATGAGGTTAAAAAGAATGTATTTTCCACCCATAAGCAAAAAATGTATCAATCAAAAGGTAATAAAATCACCAGAATTCTGGCGGCGAGGGAATTTGAAGGGCCACGGCTGGAAAGGGCATCGAGAGCCACCTCAGCAGCGGAGTGCTCAGCCTGACGGAGCGTCGAGCAGTAACTAGGGCTCTCAAACGTCTCGCCGTTAAAGTTAACAGCCGCCTTGAACCTCGGCGCGTGATCAGGACCTTCCCGAAAGCTCGTGTACGCCGGAAGATTAAAGCAGCTCCGCTGCGCCAGCTCCTGCAGCTGATTTTTATACATCCCTCCCAAACCCAAAAAATCAAAAAAAGAATAAAAAGAACATATATTGTTCACATCATAATTACATTCAAATCATTTCATTGCCCAACGACAACTAAAATCCGTAAAATGCATCAAACTAGCATTCCAAAGGAGGTCTGATCGTGTTTTCCTCTGGTTTTTGGTAGGGTTTTTGGTTAAATTTCAAAGGTGGGTATGAGCTTTGGGTAGAAACTTAGAGAGAGAGAGAGAGAGAGAGAGGGTAGTGGAGAATTGTAGCCTGCAGTCATTTCCACTGATAGAAATTATGATGGCGCAATTCTGACCGTTGGATTGTTTGACTTTTTCAAGATGTGATGAGGTTGAGTGCATTGGAATATGGGATTGAAGTTAATGTTGATTGTAGGCATGTGGATTTTTTTTCTTTATGCTTTCCATTATTAGCTGTATTTCTTTATTATTTCAATTTCAATTATTATGTGAATTTACATTAGCTTGCATCTCTATACTTCAAAATTATGTTTCTAGGTTACACCTTTTTTTTTTTTGAACCAGTCATAGAACCGAGTGTCCTGTATGAAACGTTTAATTCGCCTATCTACGAGTGAAAGTAAAACAACAAGATCGTAGTTCCAAAACAAGGATTCTACAGTCTTCTTATATCAACCTCGAACTAGAAACATCCATTTCGTTCAAAAGATTGAAGAGAGATAGTGTATCAAGCTGTTCGCAAGGGCCAACTGAGAGCAGCTATAACAACAATAACATTGAAGAGATTTAGATCATTTAACCACGCTCCATATGTTTAATGTATTTAGCAATTATGTTCCTCATATGTTATTATTTTTGGACTTGATGAAGAGATTTAAATATTATATATATTTTAAAAAAAAAAAAAAAAAAGAGGTAGTTGTAAAATTTTCACTTTCTTTAAAACAATACTATTTTTGGATTGTATTTAAAACACCACAATCACTAAGAAAATTGCATGATTTGATATGGATTGGATTTAAAATTCATTTCTATTTTTTCAGGCAATTAACACAACAAATATAAAATTATGTTGGGTCAGATTTTAACCCTATTTCATTGACATATATGATTTAAAAAGAGTTTATTCGGAATTTCAATATCATCAATGTGGATGAACAACACATAAATCCCTTATCAACAAAAATATGGATACATTTAATATATATCGGTGAGTCGTAGCATAGAGTGTTGTATATAGTTTTGTTAATATAGAGTGCTCATTTATTATTATAATATGTCTCTCGTAAGACGGTCTCACATGTCTTTATCTTTTAGACAAGTCAACTTTGCTCATATTTACAATAATAAGTAAAACTTTTGGCATAAAATGTATTATTTTTTTTTATAGATGACCCAATAAGAGATCCGTCTCATAAATTGACTCGTGAGATCGTCTTATAAATTTTTTTGCGATATTATTAATACTAATAAATTTTTACTTAAAACAAATTGGCATTTTAAAATGATCTATTCAGGAGTTGATGGATGATTATATGAATTTGAAGTTTCAACGATCAATTTCACGAAAATGCTTGTGATGAAAGAGAATATAAGTCAATCTTTAACTAGTGCCTAATATTTATGATAGATACGATCAATTAATTTTTATAGTGATAATAATTAGAAAAATACATATATGTTGTACGGTAAAATGGTAAATGTATTTTTATAGAAGAAATGTATCTTTTTAATAAACGGTAAATATATTCAGATATACATTAAACCTCAACATTCAACTTTACTGACGACCAATATAATACGTTCATGTTACATTTAAGTTGCACATGAATGGATTTCAAATGAATTTATTATTAGGTGATTTTGAAATTCATCATAATTAATTTGAAATCCAATATAAACATGGAATCTAAAAACTTGTGTGATGATCTCACAAGTCAATTTTGTGATACGAAAATTCTATTTGGGTTATTCATAAAAAACAATATTTTTCTTAGAAATAAAAATCTATAAAAATGTTTCACAAAAAATCTAATCAACATAAAATAAATGAATATAAATCTTATGTCATATTTCTTTAAAAATATATAAGTACATTTAAATATATTTTAACAATATATTAAATTAATTATAACTATGATGATCACCGTCCCATCACTTGAGTGCTGGACGGCCGATCGAAGCTGCCACCATGGTCTCTGCGTGGCGGTGCCCACCGCAGCTCAGGGCTCCGATTAGCCCCTCCATCCGCCATCCTCTATCTCTATCGTCGCTGATATACTTATCTCCGCTTCTAAATCTAACCCCTGGCGGCGGGTACGGCCGGCGGCTTCGCTTACTGTTCACACCCTTTAGTTCCATCACTCTTGAAAGTCTCAATGTACCGAAGAAGAACAAGTACCACTTAGCTTTCCCAGACGACGAGGACGCCATTACAGGAAATTTCTGCACCGGGAAATCGCACCCTTCAACTTTCTTTGGTGAATAACGCAATGGGCTAGAAACATAGCGATCTTTTACTTTCTTCTGCACCAGGCCGGTTGACGGGATTGCTCTCATTTTATCATACTTGGAGTCGATGCATCTTTCAGAAGCACTATTGCTGGAACCAAAATTCCAACTCGAAACTCCACGATCTTGATCTTTACTTGTATGGGCTTCTTGTTTCCTATTTTCGAATGAACTTTTTTGATCAAAATATGGCTGTTTGTAAGGAATAAGCTTTCCACAGAAGATGATGTTCTCCGGCGGGATTCCGGCGGGGGGAGAAGGGTTGAAGTATTCCTGGCTAAAGAACTCGAAAAGATTGTCTTCGGATGAGGAGAAGGATGTTGATTCTTGAGAGGAGAAATCTTGTCCCCAACCATCACTATACAATGGAAGATCACTCAAAGAAAGTGTTTCCTCCTCATCTTCTTGATCTCGTGTGTGATGAACGCTTTCGAAGTGAAGTGTGTCCATGGGAGCAATAACGACTTTGGGTTTCGACAACTGAGGAAATTATGGGGAATAATTGATGTTTATATAGTGTTGCAAATTTGATGTCTTTAATACATTTGTAATAGAAAGAAGAAACTCAAAATTTTAAAAAAGTAAAACAAAAGGTATAATGATGGCTTGAATATCATTTTGCAATATTTATTATTATTTAATAATTATATTTTAATAGCCGCGTGTGAAAAGCATAAAGTTTTGTTAAATTTCTCTTTTTAATTTCTAGAAGGTTTGGCCCTTTGGGGTAACATTTGCTAAAGTAGAGCTAAAATATTCAAAATGCACTACTACTTCTAGAGGTTATCAGGCTAGACTTTGAAACAAAACCTATCACAATTGGACTCCTTAACTAGACATAGTCTTCATATAACATTTTTTTTTAGGGAATTTAGAATATTTATGTATGTACTTACATAAAAATCATAATTTTGTTGTATTACGATCGTTCTGTTAGGAATTAACGAAAGTTTTGGGAAATAGACTTGGTAAAAAAATAATCTTTGATTGTAAAAAAACGCACTATACTACACATACGAAATTATATTTAAAATCAAATAAATATATTTTAATTTTTTTTTCCATTATTATTTTTTGGAATCCCCTAATAAACTCTAGAAGATAAACTAGGGAGTAATAAATACGATAACGAGAGAAGATTTTTCCCTGTCGTGTGGGTTAGGTATTTTGTTCTAGAATTGGGCCCTAGTCTGTCATCTTCGAAACTCTTTAAGACTAGTGGGCCGGCGGCCTGGATCACCGGAGTCTGACTTAGGGGAAAAGAAATAGGAAAATGAGAATTAAATAATTATACTTTTTAAAATTTGCGAACTAATGTTAATAAAAATCAATGTGGTGAGGTGTAATAATTATTTACGTTGAGTAGAGTGATTGAATTATGATGTATGAGTTATTATATGATTTAAAAAATTTAAGTTGCAGCGTTAAGAGGTCGTATAATTGGTATCAAAGTCAAAGTCTCGAGTTTGATTCTTATTGATTTCAAGAAGTGTAATTATTGAGAGATAAATTATTAGGTTGCAATGATTATCTCTGTTGGATAGAACGATCGAACCATGATGTTTGAGCTGTCGAACTGTTTAAATTATTTGAGTTACGTCGATATCACCGGTTATAGTTTTTGTTTAAAGTTACAAGTATTCGGTCTTACACAAATAACCAAAAATTATTTAAATTACACAAATAAATAAAAATAATTTGTTATTAAAAAAACATAAATCATACTTTACTATATGCTATAAATTGGAAGTTAATGAAGTAATTTTTTTATTCACATCTTATCCTTTGAAACTTTGTTTTTATGTTCTATAGTTGCGATAAATCACATCATTCGAAACAAACATTATTATAATATTTGCTAGGAACATAGAAAAAAAAAAAGAAAAAAAAAGAAGAATTGGGAAAACGAAGTCCTTATTCTCAAGCAACCAAGCCATTAAATTTTAGGCACCTTCGGATGTGGGAGGCAATTAGTGGTAAGAGCTTAAGCATGACAATTTCAAAATTACAATCAACATTCCTATTTCTAAGTAATTTATTAATTATTCTATGTTACGTTGTCTTTTTAATCTTATTGTTTTAAATAATCAAGATAATATACAATTTTAAAATAAAATTAATTACTGCATTTGACTCTAAAAATATATATTAATATATAAAAGCATTGATTTTGTTATATTTGAAAAGTTCCCGTCAAAATACATTTGCTAAAAAATTCATTCGTGTAATGCTTTAAATATTATCAAATAAATACAAAATTAAATTTTGAGTAATTTCGACTTCCTTTTTAATATTCAAAATTGAATCTCATTTCCTTTAAAAATAAAAACTAATTTAAATGTCTACATTGATTATATCATTTTAGTTAATTTTGGTTATGATTTGAAATTTTGTGCTACTTTTATATATTTTGTTCTGCATACTCTTTAAAATATTAAATAAAATATGATTTTTTATATAATATTATATTTTTCAACTTTTAATGAAAAATATAATCGTGAAATTTGATATATTGTATGTAATTAAATTGTTATTATTATCATCGTCATTTTTATTATTACAAAAATTCATGTGACAAGAGTCAATTTTGTAAAATAAATATTCTATTTGAGTAAACCATGAAAAAAATCACTTTTATACCAAAATTATTACATTTTAGACTTGGGATTTGTTTTTTTTTTTTAAGAAGTGTATGGCTACATATATTTCTTCCTCATCTTTGCTATTTTTAATTTTTTTCCAATTGCTCGTCCATTTAGACTTGGGATTTGATTTTAAAAATTTTTTTTTATATAAGCTCTTATTTACATGTGAGATATAATACTTTTTTTTCAATATTTTACCAAGATAGTAAATACAACTTGCTCAAATATTTCTTGAAACTATCACCATCAAACATATTTTAGCAAATGATTGAGTCCCTCGTGAGATAATTTTATATATCTTTATTCGCGAGACAGTTTGACCCGATCTATACATAGAGTGGAAAATATTTTTTTTTGCATAATAATAATAATTTTTAATTGATCAGATGAAATAAGAAATCTGTCTAACAAAATTGACTCATGAGATAATCCGATACACAAATTTATTTGTTAACAAAAAATAAGTTATTCTTTAATAGTTCATTTTTGATTTCTCATTCTTTCACATCAATATGTTAAAGAAATTATGTAGTTGGTGACGTTGTTGACACATTCTTCGTTGAAAATTAGAACTCCAACTGATAATCGTGAAATTACTATTACACCCGCATTGAAAAAAAGATTGAATTTGAATCACTATTACACACCTGGTTTCCAAGGAGATGGATGTACTTTTCTTTTCCAACAACTTTCCTTCACCTAATATGACAATTCACGTGCAGAAATTTTTAACATAAGTTTTTTTTTTTAAAAAAAAGAAAAATTGTAAGTTATTGGTTATGATTAATAAATTATTTATTTAATTTTCAAATTTACTAAAAAAGTCTGTTGTAATACATTTTATTGGAGGGAATAAGAGTATTTTTGTGCATCTATTAAATTACCAAGATAGTTATTATAAAGAGTCGATGTATTATTAAATAGTATAGATAATAGGAGGATATTAGTTGGTGAGCATCCATAATTGACATGCAAAAACTTGTGTGATACGGTCTTACGGGTCGTATTTTGTGAGACGGATTTCTTATTTGGATAATCAATAAAAAAATATTATTTTTTATGCTAAGAATATTACTTTTTATATCGTGAATATCGATAGGGTTGACCCGTCTCACAGATAAAGATTCGTGAATTCCAATAAATCGAAATAATCCCAATTAATGCTCACACGTGCATCTACAACTTAATCATATATAGGTATGCTTCACCACTTCGAAGTTGACTTTTAAAGCGCAGGTGCTTAAAGTTGATCGAATTCATACAATTCAACACAAATTGGGAGTAAGATCCCTAATTTGTTTGTATTTTGAAAACCATGTCAAATAATTTGTTCCCCTAAATTGTTTTAATTTATTATACATTGTTGGCGTGTGGGTTAGGTACGTTAATTACGATGTCGTTTTAATCTTCTTTCCGAATATGCCCACTTCGTGTACATTTTCTCCCCAAACCTTTGCCTAACACACTCCATTATTTTATCCCTTCTCTCTCTAGAGATCCCTCTGCTCAAGTTCTGATAATTGCCTGTTTGAGATTTTAGTCTTTTGAATTTTTAAGGTATTAATTTTGTTTTTCTCATTGATACTTTCATTTTCTTGTTTGTGATTATTATCTTTCGTCAAAGTTTTAATTTTTAGGCTTTTTACATGTTATGTGTTTGTGGGTTTTGCTTTTTCGATGTTTTTTATGATTTTGAATTTGATGGTTTAAGGTAACAGAGAAATTGTTTGTAAGGCCTAATGATGGATTTTCTCCTCGTTTGCCATTTTCCATCAGTTGGTTTGGGTTTGATTCTTTGTTTTGGTTTGATGATATAATATAGGTTTTTGTGCTATGATTTAAGGTGTAGATACCGTGGTTTGTCTTTTTATATGCGTTAAACAGTTTGCTGGTTATTATTGTGAAATGAAACTTAAAAGAAGGGTATAATCTAAAGAAAGGGTGGGTTCCATGAGTTTTCTAAGATTACATAGACAGTATATTATGTACAAATTGTTCTGGGTTCATAGAATTGAGCAAGAATAGGTGATTTTAAGGTCTATTTTCTCTATCTGATGGGAAAAAGGTCAGATCCAAAGTGGCAAGGCGTTCTTTTGTGTTATATCTTTTTTATAAATGGGGGTTTTTATATGTTCGAAAATCTAAAAACGACAGGTTAAAGGAAAGATCTTTAAAAAATCAAAGGATATTTAAAGGTGTATCTGAATTTTGTTGCATATTGTAACGAGTTAGTTGTCACAGTCGATCAAGCATTTTGTAGCTATGTAATTATCAAGCTTGATGCTTTGTTTGTTGGTTTTGTACCTTAGTGATTATGTGGAATTATTGTTTGACCTCGGATTTTCTCAAGTTCGTGGCCTTTTCTGTTCCATGTCTTTTTGTTTCGAAAAGATCCTTTGATCTGATGTTGCACACTGGTGTTTGCGATATGGTTCTTTCTTGCTAATTTTATGTAACCGCTTCAGATAAAGGATCACACAAGGTCAATTATCTTTCTTTAATAGGTTGTCCTTTGAAAGGTGCTTGAATTTAACACGTTAATTTCAGTTCTCTTTCTTTAGATTTAGTTAAGGATAAGTCTTCTTACTCCATTAAAAGTTGGTAGTTAGCTACTAATTAATGTTAATATTTGTCACTATTCTCGGTGATGCTTCTTTTGATTAATATATTCTTACACCATGGTTATGAATTGTTTTCTCCTTCCCTTTTCTCTCTTCTGCAGGTAATTTTACATTGATAGAATGGATTTTGTCTTCGGAAACTTGAATGGGGGATCCTCATCTTTCAACCAGGACATCAATAAGTGTCCATTTTTGCGAAATATTAATGAGCCAACGAACTTTTCCTTCTCAATGCCTATGGCTCTCCCTATACTGGTAATCCATCCATCTCTTTCACTTCCATGTTACCACATTCTATTTAGATAATCCTTATCATGCTTATTCATATATGAGCAAAATTAAGCTGACAATCTTCTATACCTTGGACCTTCAGTTGCGAGATGGAAAAGGTCCCATATTTGAGGATGGTCCCAACTTTGATATGGCATTTAGGCTTTTCCATGGGCAGAATGGTGTTGTTCCTCTTTCTGAGAGATCATTCATTCGTACTGAGAAGTGTCCATCCGAATCATCTCCCATTCATTTCAATCCATTGGGAGCAAAAGCAGCCGCCATCAGTCTTTCAGCCTTTGGTCCTGGAGGACCTTTTGGGTTTGATGCATTTTCCAAGAAGTGGAAGAAAGAAAGCAAGAAATCAAGTTCCTCGAAAAATGAGTCCTCAAAGGTAGTCGACTGCTCGGTTTCTATTTATTTTTCAGTACTTTGAGTCTTGACGAAAAAGCTTTGTATTGACATTTATGACCGAAAAATTATCTTTTATGTAACTGACACAGATTTGAAGTGGTGGTATTTTATTTAATAAACCTGAACAGTTTTGAAACACTTGCGTAGCATGTCAGAAAGCAGAATACTAACAATAAACATAATGGTTACTCGTCTGTCCCATCGCTAATATGTCGTTGAAAACTTGTATACTGAGGATCCTATTATGTATATGTTTCCAAGTTATCTTGACAGTTCTGTTTGCTTGTAGGGAACGATATCAGAACACGAAGCCATGGGCAATGAATGGCTACAGAACGGGAACTGCCCCATTGCAAAGTCGTATCGGGCTGTGAGTCATGTCCTTCCTCTTGTAGCAAAGGTCTTTAAACCCCCGCCTGGCATGAAGTATAGGTGTCCTCCAGCTGTGGTCGCTGCCAGGAGTGCTATAGCAAAAACAGCCTTTGCCAAAAACCTTCGACCTCAACCACTACCCACAAAAGTACTTGTTGTTGGCATTTTGGGTATGGCAGCAAATGTACCATTAGGAATATGGAGAGAACACACCGAAAAGTTTTCACCTTCTTGGTTTGCTGCTGTTCATGCTGCCGTACCTTTCATAGGTATTCTCCGGAAATCCATCTTGATGCCTAAAGCAGCAATGGCTTTTACCATTGCTGCTTCCATTTTAGGGCAGGTGATTGGTTCGAGGGCAGAAAGGCTCCGTCTGAAATCGGTTGCTGCCAGGAAGCTGGCAGTTCTTGAATCTTCTATCAGTGGGCCGACTCAATTGGCTGTTGGTGGAGTTAGAGGTGGATACTGTGGTGAAATCATTGATTGGAAACAGAATTCTATTGAAGCTCCCCCATCGTCGGCAGACGTTTTTTGCTGATGGGGTCATTATGTTGGCTCTCGTTCTTCATTGTTTTCGGTTAGAGCCATGTGTTTCTTGTGTGTGCGAAATTTGTTTCTTTTGTATAAATAAATGAATATAACTACGGGACCCTGTGAAATAAGGGAGACGAGATTTCTTGTACTTGTATCATGACACTAAGATTCCGTGTCAATTGTGAGGAAAATATTATGTGGTTCATTTGTTTGTCTTGGTGTAAGAAGGCATTACTCACACTGTAACTGTACAATTTGGGCTACCTTAATCCTGGCATTTGATTTACTACACAATTTAAAACATGCATTAATTGTAACATTTTGACGTAAGGTGAATAACTTGGTCCAATTTGCGTTACATTTCTGTCCAAATGTCCAAACGAATGACTGGTGGAGAGCATCGTTTTTTCTTATCAATCTGTATACTTAATCGATGTTATATGATCCAAGAACGCACGTTATTGGTTGACTCGGTTGTCTGTGAGGCACTAAAAAACGTTTATTGCTTACGAAGTATTAAAAAATGGACGATTAAGAGTAGTTGTGTTGCGGTTAAGAAATCAAGAATCGTGGAAAACAGCTCGATCAGTTGGCTCGGGTGTTGGACTAAGCTCTGGCATATGCTTGTTCTCTAAAAATGATTTTACAAGAATAAGCGCTTCATTGGGGCCCAGCTCCATTTACAATTATACATGTCGATCCCTCGTATACTCGGCTCCATCCAACAACCTGAAAAATTATATGGCATAACAAGAGAAGAAAATGATAGAAATGCAATGAAAACTTCCTCCGATCGGCTTTGGACGATAATCGTCCCCACTGCAAACGGGTCGTCTCAAGAAATTGAAGCAGAGTATGGTGGATATGCAATGCTTGACGCTCTAATTCAGAAGCAAGTTTTGTGAAAATAATGATTAATCGTAATGACTGATGAGTACGAACCTTTTGAATGTTAAATAAATAATGTTGTTACTTAGTACTCACCTCTTCGCTGATACCAGTTGGTTCCGATTGGAAGGTTCAAAGCATCGAGTTCATAGCGAGTAGATGGAACAGGAGTCACAGAATCGGCATTCCCACTATAAATAATCAGAATGTAAGAGAAATCAATATCATTTTCATAAACTCTTTCAACCTTTAGAATCATAGTGGTTGTACAAACCACATGACTTATAATCGAGATCTATTCAGAGAGCTTAACGAGACAACCATTTGTAAAGTCAGGATCCGAAACAAGACATTCAAGAACAGATACGGTGCAAGATCTTGTGTTTAGTTTAGTACCAAGAATCCCTTGAAATTTATTACTGGGTTTTCGATTCCCTTGTTCTTCTCGTTTATGATATGAGCTAGTTGAGGCCCATAATGTCCTAAAAGACGATGAGGTTACCAAGATCAGATTCCCCCCCACCCCCCTAATATTTCACATTTAAATATTTCCTAAAAGATATACTACTCACCGGCATAACTTTCCCCAGAAATGTAGAAATCGTACCGAGGAAACCTTTCGAACCACTTGACAAGGAAGATGTATGATTCTTCGGCTAAAGGTTCATGAAACCATTGTAAGAATTAAGAAATAATCAAAACCAATTAGTGGTATAATGAACGAAATAAACGAATGAAGCTGCATGCAACATACCTCTTCTTTGATCACCTGCGGTATGCAAGTCTGAAGAAGTATTCGAATACGCAAAACCAGCACCACTCGGTGAATCCAAGAAAAAGCAAGTTTGCCACTGCAAGAACATTAACAGAATTACCGTAAAGCTCCATGCTTGCAGTCTGATGCAGATCAGTGCCGGAATTAGAAAATTAAAGATCCTGAAAATTACCGCGGTCCAAGTTTAATTTATTTTTGTCATTTTTTTAAAAAAAGAAATATTTGATTTAAAAACAAAAATGGCCTTTATTTATCATGTACCTTACCCAGACAACGTGTCAGTGACTTTCTTTCTTACTATAGTTTGTTGAGTTTGATGGTTAAATAACAACGCAATTTAGAGAAAATCAAAAGAATGGCCAATATACAATGGCTCCACGTACAGCCATTGAGGCTAAGTGATTTCCCATCAGGATTAACATTTTAATGTCCGATTCCTTGAATAGCTCCATAGCCTATAGAAGAGCATGCAACAGGAGCCTCCGTTGAGCCACAAAAGCAGTGGCTTTGACTCGGGCCCTCCGCATGTTGGCGCTTCAGTTAACCAGTAAAAGAGTGCTCTTCCGGCCTCTTCGTTCACAGTTATATAGCCTGAATATTGATCAAAATCAACTTTTGCAGGCTCTTCCGGCCTCTTGCTCTGCATTATAAGAACAGTGACAAAGATTGCCCACGAAAATATGTGAACAAAGAAGAAGGTAAAATATCCATGAAATCGGCTCAAATTTGCACCCCATTGGATTAGGAAACCTTCTAAACCAAAAGATTTCTCACTTGGGTACCATATGCATGAAGAAAATATTCGATGGAATTTATTCTTGTTGTGATCAGTTAAAATAATTTGATATATATGTGCATTATAGAATAATTAATTTATTTGTTGATATTATTTGAGCATAAATATATCAAGCTAATTAAAAAATTTAAATAAATTTGGGGTCGTCAAGTGATTATGCTTGAAAAATAACTACCCCAGTGTGATAATAAAATAATAGTAAATTTTCTGTAAGACTGTATCTATATACGTGAGACGAGTTTATCTATAATGAATAACAATACTTTTAGCAGAAAAATTAATGTTTTCATGAGTTTGGTCGGACAAATTCATCTCCAAAAATTGACCCGCGACACGATCTTATTAAAGTTTTTTTTTGTGATAAATTAATCTATGCGTGAATTAAAATTCAAATCAATTTATGTTCAACATGTATAAACTAACCACATTATAAATAGTTCATAAATCAAATTACGATATCTCTTATAATAATAACAACAACAACAATAATATTGATTTAATCATTAAGACATTATAGCATAACCTAACACATGAACATGCTGCACCTCATTGAAATATCATATCGAATTAGTAGGTGAGAAGTTGGATATTTAATAGGTAAAAAAAAAAAAACAGTGTCTTTTTTGTTTCTTTCTTTTTTTGGACCGGTACCTTGTTTGATTAGAATGGAAATTGAGGAAAAACAAAGGAATTAAATAATTTTAATAAAAAGGACACAAATTAACAAATCGGCAGCCATAAATAATTGTGCCAAGAATTCATTGAATTTAAATGGAATGTATTGTATCGACAAATTGGTGGCTAACCTCTATTTTCACGTCTCTATAAGATCCTTCATTGATTATTGATGATATCTATATCCTGAAAATTTTATTTATTTCAAGTAAACCACCTTTGTTTAAAGTAGCAAGCTTTTGTTTTTATCGCTAAATTATTTCTTGGATATTGGGTTTTAATTTGGGATATTATCGGTTTAAAAATAAATTAGTGTAGTTTTTCAAATGCTTAAAAAAAACGCTATCCAAAAGAGCCTGGAGGAGCAAACTTCACATAGAAAGGGAAAAAATTGACAAAAAGCATGCTTAAGTGCTAAGCAAAAGCAGGCTTCTTTTTGTTGATGACAAGAATTGTGTTCCACTTCCCGCTTGGAAACTCTTGATCACCTCTTCTTTCAGTGCAATTTAGTAAGCAGTAATGGGGTAAAGTTAAATATTGGCTTCATATGTTTCATTCGATGACTACCGTTGGGGCTGCCTTGGAATGGTTCCGTCGTGATTATCGTCAGCTTAGTATGATTAATACCTGCATACAAGTGGATACTTCTTCCCAGATTATACCTGCATTTCCCGGCGTCCCGCCGGTTTTCTGGATTTAGCTCAACTATTGTCTCCTCGTTTCCAGGTTCTTTGCATTGAGTTTTTGCTGATTATGTTATTCTTAATGATGATGATGATTGTATTGCTTTATGATTTGCCCGGATACAACCGGTATCATCCTGTATTAGACTTTTTTTTATCTATTTATTTTAATTACGGATGAAAAAAAAATGAAATGAACAAAGATCCAGAGGACCTCACATAGCTCGTGGGAACTTGTAAGAATATGAATTCCAGGCATTTCACCTAAAATTTTCGGGGAGCGGAAAAAAAAAAAGAAAAATAATTAGAAAAAAGGATCATGCACAATTGTGAAGTTAAGCATCCATAAAGTCTAAAAGACCCCTATCGTATGACTAAAATTCAGGTGATGAATGCACAGGAAAGCATCAAGAATGGGACAAACGAACGAAAGATCTGCACAACTGTGAAGTTATTTACTCCTTCCACGGAGAAGCGCATTTAACTCGGCACTTCCACCTCTCAATTTGTTTACAAACGACACAATAACACAAGTCAACAGGAAATCGCCATAAATTATAGCATCAAAACACAACATCCCACTTTCTCCCCAAACTTTTGACAGATTATTTCTGTATTTCCATCAAATACAACAAATACATAGCTCTTCTCAAATATTACATCTAGAGTGTTTCTAACCAAAACTATAAAACAAAAGTTGGATTCTGCAACTGTTCACAAAACTATAATACAGCGCGACAAAAAAACAAGAGATTTTGCCGCAGAGGGTGTTCAAGATCGGCTATGACTACCTGCCTACATCCCCTTTACTTCTCCATGTATCATCGTCTTTGATGATGCTTCCAGCTTGCAAACTGAACTGTTCGTTTTTTGCATAGTGCATTTTGATGGCTGCTACAGGGTCCGAGACAGTGGAACACTGGCCACCAACAACCACCCCTCTTCCAATGTTCATTTCAACGACTCCTCTTGACTGCTGCTGCATCCCAGGGATGATATGGAAACCATTCTGTCTTTGCATCTCAGGGAATAGTGTGGCTTGTGGGTTTTTCATATTTATGGTGAAAGGCTGCTGCCCTTCTTGATACTTTAGATAATCTGCTATTCCATTGCCGCTACATAGATCCCTGGTCGAATAAACAGAGACACCATTCATAGGGCGGTCATTTCTAGTAACAATTCCATGTAATGGTGGATGCTCGATTTTCACAGCAGGAATGGTATAATTACTAAATGCTGCAGGATACTTGGTCAATAAAAGGGTCGAGTCGGGTATAGGAGGAAGCCCAGTCTTCATCCTGTTTCCATCCCAAAAGCTGAAATTTCTTGCCTGAATATCATCGGAATCAAGATAGTTATGACGATCAAAATTTGACAGAGAGGAATCAAAGCTGACATTCTGTTCATTATTAAATTTCAGGCCCAGTAAGGCAGAACCTGGTTTGTGGTTCTGGCCATTATTGTCCTCAGTTTGTTGTCCACGAGAATTTTGTTTCTGTTGGGAGGGCACTAAAATCTTACCAAACAATTTCACATCACCATTCCCGGATGGTTTTTCAAAGCCAGATGAGCAACTGGGCTGGGGTCCAGAATTATCTACGGTCTGGTCATGCACAGGATGTTGAGCTTCAAACATTTTATTATTATGTCCCGAACTCTTACACTTTTTAAGTAAGGGCTCTGCATGATGGCCGGTATGCAAATTTCCATCCGGCCGAGAGGCATTTTGATGCAGGACTTGTTTTTGGCAACTTACACACCTGTTTACCTCCTCATTCAGCATTGGCACAGAAATTGGGTATCCTCTGAGAATCCGAGAGGATTCAACATGATCTGACAATGAGTGACCTGAGATATGCTGCTGGCAATCACATGTCTGAGCAATATTCTGAGAATGGTCATCATAGGAGCCATTAATACCAACGGATGGCAATGCATTATGATAGGACAGCTTTTGATATTTAATTGGAACAGAAAACAATGTTGACGACCTCAAGGATGCTATGTGACCATTCTGCGGCAAGGAGTGGGCATCAGATGTGTCTTCAGTAGTGCTTCGAAGAACAGCTTTCTTATGGCACGCAGAAACATTATCAACTTGCATGGAAGATTGCCCATCAACAGAAGGACGAGAGGCGCTCTCGGTGCGCTGTGAGTCAGATGAAGTCTTCATCCGAGTCACTGACCAATCTGTGCCACTTACTCCAGTGGAATTAGCATCTTTTTCTTCAACTTTCTGATCGGTTGATACATCTTCATACTCTTTCCCCTGAAGCCCGTCTGAAATCTCAATCAAAGTATTTTTCTCAGCCCCAGTTGGTCCATAAGGCAGAGCATGATCATCTGCTTCTTCAACTCTTGGCAATGATTCTTCAACAGAGGATACACCCGTTAATCCAATTTCTCTCATAGATACGGGAACATCAGTCACACCATTCTGTCCATTGACACCTGAAACAGGTTTATCAGCCAGTTGAGAATTAACCAACAACAAACTATTCACACCAAGTTCAGCATCCATGGGATCAGGGGTGGAATCCAAACCATTTAATTCCTCGCATCTCTTGGAATCAGGCTTCAAACTCAGTGTCCCTGATACAACATTAGACATATGACTTGACTTTCGGTCAGGCGATGGAAGGTCCTCTTCTGTCTTGGCCCCTGATCCCTCATTGTAAATAAGGGAGCCAGTCTCCACAACACTGGCATCTTCGATGTCACTATCACCTCCGTTAACGTCACCAGAAACTGCATTGTGAAATCCAGGCAGAATAAGATCCAAACCAAGACACTTCCGGGACTTACTAAAGAATACCTTGCACTGGTCCCTGGACTTTGATCTGACACAACGTGATATCATTCCAAAATCTTTGCCATAAGTTGACACAGCCTGAATAAAGATTGATTTCTCAACATCAGTCCAATCAGTAGGATCCATCTCCCCACAGCTCTCATCCGAGCACTCATCATCAACAATCTGGGTAATCTCAGTGTTGAAAGACCGCTTCATTGAAAAACCAACACTCTTACACCTTGAATCCTGATATCCATCCCCAGGGTCAAAAGAACTCGTAATGCAAGAACTCATAGCCTCAGATGATAAAGAACCACAAATACCAGCCAAAACATCGGCAGCCACCGCTTCTCTCTCATTCCTATAAAAATCCAGACTGTTTGATCTCTGTGATTGATCATCATAACACCTAGGTGCTTTATAAGCACTAGATGCACCCAAAGAAAATCTATAAGCACCTTTCTGGTTCTCAATACCATCGGCATTAGCCGCAATTGCTGAAGCTTCACCAAGTATGTCTAGGGAAGCTGCCACTGCCTCACGATTCCATCTTTTCCCTGAGGCGACCAAATATGTAGTACATTGGGACTTACTTCGTTTCACAGCTTCAGGCTTCTTTCTAGCTTTCTCAAAGCTATCCGATTTGTGGTTCTTGTAGTAGAACTCAACACAATCAGCTATTGTCTTATGATCCAAAAAAGATGAAATCTTCCTGAAATCTTTCCCAAAGATGGCAAGCTTGTCGATGAAGATCTCTCTCTCTGCATGTGTCCATGTGTTGATCATAAACCTTTCTTTTTCAACAGCACAAGGATCTTCCACCAGACCATTACTTGTGATAAACCTTGACATCTGCATCTCCTTCTTGTCCAAAATCAAAGCAGGCATCTTCAAAGCATTTCTACAGGGTTTAAACGAGGATTCAGAAAGCAACCCACTGACGAAACCAACTACATCTTCTGCAGGAACAGTTCGAGAACTACTAGCTGCAAACATAATCAAGGATAAATATTGAAATGTTAGGAAAGATCTGCCAATGTATAATCAATTTTGGATCCCAATGTATCCACCAATTAGAGCAAATGCGAACAGATAGAATCAAGAGAATCACATAAACACAAGTTTACATAAAACTATGGAGGAAGCTGCAAATTAAACGGTATTCATTCCCATTAAGGAATAAAAGTATACATGTCATATCAATTTTCCTTGAATCCGGTGCATGGACACTACATTGTTGAGGAATATCACAACCTACACCAATAAAATAATTTATAAATCATTAAGCCCCCTCACATAAACTATTAAGTAACCTACAGATTCCTATCACGTAATCTTTTCTTGCAGCCTGTGGATGTACTAAAGGATACACACAACACAAATTCCCTCAATCACGGTACTCAAGCTTCAAATACTCCATCTAAGAATCACCCCAAAATTCACAATGATAGATAGCACTAGCAACTGGGCACACGCGCAACACGTGTGACACAATTTTATATTTCAAATGTTTGGCTTAACTATGACATTTTCATAAAACTACATATAAAGAATTAATTTTCGTAAATGATAAATACATAAAAAACCACAATGTCATTTAAATAAAATTGATTATGAAAACGGAAGGAAAAAAAGGATTTACAAAACAAAAATGGGATTCCTAAAAAATATATTGATTCTAAATCTAAGTAATTATAAAACAAAATCAATCGTTAATGTGATTAAATACGGCAATGGAAAGCATATCATGAAGCATTTAAACTGAAATGAGGTTGAGGAAAATGCGGGATACTGGGAGAAGTTGTGGGAGGTTTGAAATTTAACAAAAAAAGGCTACAAAATCAAAGTAATAAAAACCTATACGGGCAAAAGATGTTGGGGGTAGAAAGAGAAAATTTTTGGTGTCACAAGATGTACCAAAGCAGTTTTTTAAGGATCTCAGACATTAAAATATTGAAGATAGCAAAAGTAAATCTTATGGGTATCAAGACTTTAATAGTGAAGATAGTAAAGATATTTAGATGACAAACAGTAAATCTTATGGGTAGCATTAGTTTGGCAAAATGTTTATGAAGATGAAAAATACAGAATAGGGCCTAGCCTTTAGTACTTTCTTAAAACATAACTATGTAGGCCGCCCTATCAAATCAACAATTCTATGTTTTCCTAATTTACAACTATGAGGACAATCTTGCATCATTTATACAAAAAGTTTCACTGATTCCTAATTCTAAACTATGATTGAAGGCTTTAAATTAAAGATTCTAAGCCTGACAAGAATGGAAGAGTAGAAACATGTGTTCCCATGATCCTAAGTTAGAAAATTATCAAGAAAAACATAAACCAACATTAATAAGATAAAATGATGAGCAAAAACAGCATTAATTCTGTCCACACAGGACCCATGATTAAAAGAAAAACTGTACATTTTCTGGTGGTGACCTTCATCATACATGAATACTGAAATTCTAGAATCGTAATCGGAGGACAGAATATACAGAGAATCTACCACAGGCTAAACAGTAATACATTACAATAAAATATATTCATAAATTAACTGACTTGGAGTTGCTTCAAATTTAATGAAATGAATGCAGGCCAGAAAAGAAATCTAGATGCTGCAGATTATTAAATCATGCCAGAATCAGAATTAGGTTTCAAACTTTGCACGCCAAGTTCCCAACCCATAAATAATTCAATAACTAAGAAAGTTCTGTAACATTGAAATCATTTGTTGCATGATGTCACACAGGTACTGACACCATATTTCTGGAACAACTGTTTGGCTACCTCTTTGACTTCGGAGAAAAGATACAAAAAAAGAACTTAACTTTGATGATTAATTAAAATATCACCTATTAACAGCATAAAAGGTATAAAGAAACATAACCATATCCCCCAAAAAGTGCTAATTTTATAACAAATATCCCTCACGCTGCTTTCGGGTCAACGATTCTCATCAAATTTCAGTAAAGAGTTAAAAATGGAAACATAAATCTTTTAACATCCACACATAAAGTCATATCCAGACAAACTAAATCACACAACTATTACACCAGTGGATAAAAACCACCCTCCAACAGCCAACTGATTGAATCCTATAATGAAGTAAAATTTCATATAACAAATTTCCGAATAATTCGCAAGAAGCTTCTATGGAACTTTTAACAAAATAAATTGGGGGGCCCATTAAAGAGTAAAACCAATACAAATATCTTTCCAAGTTATAGAACAATGAAAAAACGAAAATTTCAGATAATTTATAGCAGCAAGAGTGCGATAAGCAGAGAAAGCAGCCAGCATATGAAAGATTGAAAATTAGATCATAACACGAGGAAAAGCAAGGAAGAAGGAAGAAAACACAAGGGAAAGGTCATAAATAATTACCAAGCGAACAAGTTCCAGGACGGCCATAACGATGCTTTTTATGCCCAACCAGGTCTATTTTCTTATGAGACTTTGCTTGAAGCTTCCTCGCAGAAACTAGTCGACCTTCAATCCAAAAATGCTGAAATAACTTATACTTGATTGTAAGAACCTTCTCCTTGAATCTGAGAAATTGCTTCCTCATATAATATTTCTTTTTAATCAGTGAGGGAACGCTTGCCAGGCAAGAAACATTAGGTCCAGCCATACACTGTTTGGAAGGTAGTAACTTATTCAAGGCTTCAGAAGCTGCATTTGCTTGAACTCTATTTGAAGCCAATATTGAATCATAAACATCCAACACATCATCATCCATAACCCTAGCAAGATCACTGCAACTATTAATGCGAGTCAGTTCACAGTAATCCGCACGACCAACGTTTTCCTCATCACAGAGACCATTGCCTACATATTTCTCATTCAAGTTACTAGGATTCTTGACATCCAAATTCACAAGACCTATATTATTTTGAGAAGGGTAGGCATCATCCCCAGCTAGTGAAACCTCAATATACTTAGAGGTTGCACTGCTTGGGCTATCAAAATTCTCAGATTTTAACCTCACATGCTCATCTTCAACTGCACCAGGTGTATTTTCAACAATCGCGTCTCCGGACGAAACAAGATGCAAAGGAGTCGGTCCATGAATAAAATTGGAAGTTGTACCTTGCTCCTTGCAAGGATTAAAGTGGAATTTTTGTGGTTGCAAACTGGGTGCATCTGGATGAGGACAGCTATCTCCAGGACCAGGTATCAATGACTTCAGTTCAGTTTCAAGCGAATCTATCTCTGTTACGGTGATCTCAAGTGCCTTTAATGCATCAACCTTCCATAACAACAACTTGTTCACCGAGTTAGCTCCGAGATAATTCGAACTCCTGGAACTTAGATCATCTGATTGTAACAAATCACAAATCAAAGAGCTGACACGAGCAAAAGACGTAAGCTCTAAGTTTTCTAGGTTAAAAATTGGTCCCTCGTTCGGATTCCGGGAAACAATACTAGGTGAACAGCTCAAATTAGCTGTGTAATGATCTACATTGACAGCCCTGTAGGATTCTTTCTCCTCAACACCTGTATTATTGAAAAAAAAGGTAAGCCGGAAAAAAAGAAGATATTCACACGCAATGCATATTCTCTCGACAAAGAGAGGAAACACAAATTACTGTTTGAGTAGATAACATCAAAAAGCCACTTCTCTCAAGAAAAAAATCAAATAACATTGAAGGTAAATGTTATCACAAATTCAGCAACCACACTGGTGGCCAATAACATCACATAATGACAAGTGAAGCATCACCCTAAGAGATAAAGTAAAGCTCATTAGAATGACTGCAGTTTGCACCATGACAAAGGTACATATTTTGCACCACAAACTATAGATATTAGCAATTTAATCATTTGCCATCTACAAGTTGTTGATTTTCCTAAACTTAGTCAACCAAAATTTAGATAAAATAGCCTGATTAGTGAAATAAAAACATGCATAAAACACATCATGAAGCACAAAGTAATACAAGAAAAGAAGACTAAGCTATAAAATTAACAATTACAGAGCAAGAAGTAATCAACATGGCATCCAATCACAAATAAAAGATTTTTAAATGCAATATCCGGAAGGAACTCAAACATGATCAATTCATGACAACGAACATACAACCGTTGTGTTTTACTTCTTCGAACATACATGAACCATTCTTTGTCAATTTCCAATCCCGTTATATGCCTCCTATTGATGCATACCATACCCTTCATATTGTTTTTGCCACAACTATAAAACAAAATGGTGGACAGGAGAAGAACCAAAAAGTAGCAAACTAAAGAAGAAACAGTCATGTGCTTAGCAATGAAACACACATCACCTGTAGATGAGCTACAGCCAACTGAACATGGAGTTGCAGGTGAAGCAAGATCAAGAAAAGCTGCAGCCCTGGGACTCTTATCAAGAACGTTCATGTCATGAGACTGAACAGTTTCTTCAATGTTACTGAGGTTAATAACCAGTCCATTTTTTGCTGCACCATCTTCAGGGCCATCTATTTTTTTCTTCTCATACTTAGCCAGTCCCTCGCCCCAGCCAAGTCGTGGTTTCTTCCTGGAACTAGTCTCTTCAGATGAAGCTGGAGCAGCAGTCATTACACAAGTAGTAGCCTCCGCGGTAGGAGATTGAACAGGCGCCAGTTTCTTTTCCTGTACCTCAGCCACTATCTCAACAGAATCCACGCCCATACTCTTTGAGCTACTTGAGCAACTGAGACTAGATCCTCTCGAAGATAAGCTTCCGGACCTTGACCACTTCAGAGGTTTCCAATCAATTGAAGCCAAGCAGTTTTCTTTCTCTAATTTCCCTGTGCTTTCCAATCCAATAGCACACAATCTATCAGAATTGTCACCATCCTTATCCTGCCGCTCTTTCTCTAGAGGGCAAGATGGCTCCAAAGGGTTTAGAGAATCAGAAGGCTGAGAAAGATTCTCACTCTTCGGGCAGTTGGGAACACAATTGCTCTCATGAGTTGTTTTGTTGTTCTCCACAAGCCTACTCTGATCATTAGTCTCGGTGTTGGGTCTACAAGGAGTTGATGCAGCAAAAGGTTCCCAAGAAGTTGCTTTCCACTCTTTCTGGCTGAAGGACACCCTATTTTCTCTACTATTTCTCACATACCTTCCTCCATCACTGCAAGATCTGTAAGGCCGAAAATTCTCTTCTTCTAAGTTCCTGTCGCTGAATCTAGACCCAAAAGGCAGAAACGTATGACTACCCTCATCAGGATGCGTGTGCCAACCAGCTTGCTTACCTTGAGCTTCAGCGGAAAAATGCAAACCCTCAGAAAGGTCAGAAAAAATCAATACAAGAAAAAATGAATTCTAGTTATCAGAAATACATAATTTTTCTTCATAAATTATTCATGAATAGCACAGCGTGTTCAAATCCATCCAACAAATTAAACACCCTGATCATATAAAATGTTTCTATACATATCAGATCTAGTCAAAATATCCACCTGAACCCCCCTGTAGATTCTAGACAGAAATGTGCAAATAAACCGGTCAAGGCTTCCCTCCTTTAAAAATTACTCACAGATATAACAACGTGAAAAGGCATTTTCTCATCGACATATCAAGGGTTGAAAATTACAGTAATCATCAATCACCGAAAATTCCCCAAACCCGTTTCAATGACCTAGTTTTTCTGAAACCTGACTACAACTTAATTAAAGAGAATACAAATATCTTGTTATCATCGAAAAATAAGAAACTTGAGAGGCATCTCTCTTAAAAAAGAAAAAGAAAAAGAAAACCCTATTTGGTTGTAAATCGATAACTCACCAGGAGGGAGAGAACGAGTCCGGAAATCAGAGTACCAACGCTGCTGCTGCTGCTGCTGCTGATGGTGATGGTTTTGGTGGTACGAAGGCGGGTGAGCAGGCGGTGCGTTGTGATGTTGTTGGTCTCGCCATCTGGGAGACCCACCGCCTCCAAAGCCACCTCCAAAACGAGGGTCCAGCCCGGATCTCTCGTGCTTACGGAAATCTCTCCGATCCCACGGATATGGCTCCGGCGGCATCAAAATTCTACTCTACTTCTGCTGCTCCACTTAATATCATCCAATACCTTACACAACAAACAGAAAACGGCAATTGAAGTAAATTAAAGGGTGAAAGGAAATTAGAAAAAATGGCAATTGGAGTCAATTAAAGGGTGAAAGGAAATTAGAGTCAATTCTAGGATTCAAAAACAGAATAAAAAAAAAATTAAATAAACAAAGAGTTCAGGAGCACACCTCCCCACGTTAATGCGAAGAAATCAAATTCTTGACTTCACACAAGGTGAAATCCGGAGGCGATAAAATACAAGTACGATAGAAAGGGGATAGGGTGGTGTTGAAGAGAGAAGGAAGAGATGAGAGGACTTTCCTTTTTTTTTGTGTGTGTGTGGTTCCTTTATTATTATTAT
The DNA here is from genome assembly GCF_012295235.1 of Primulina huaijiensis. Classification (NCBI taxonomy): domain Eukaryota; kingdom Viridiplantae; phylum Streptophyta; class Magnoliopsida; order Lamiales; family Gesneriaceae; genus Primulina; species Primulina huaijiensis. The sequence continues at coordinate 2,151,456 of NC_133317.1, read as the reverse complement.
TTTTTTATTATATTTTGTAAGAGAGAGGATAGAGACGTGGTGGTAAGGACAGCAAATGGAGGCTGTGCAATTAGGGTTTCAATCATGTGTGCTGCCCCGCCCTTGGCGCGTACTACACACATGACATGAAATATAATTACATTGTAATAATAATAATAATAAATTTAATTAATTAATTAAATTTAAATGACGATATATTTTACTCCATAACAATTTCAAATTTGGAGCCGGTACAACATAAATAATGTTAGTTCATAAATTTTAGAGACTAAGAATACATATAAAAATAAAAAGTAATAAAGTTTTTAAAAAATTATAGTTTTTCAAAATAAGAAAACTTCAATTTTAAAATAGATTAAATTTCAAACCAAATTCACAATTTATGGCCTAAATTATGAAGGTCAGCCTTAATTTACCGAAATAGTGTCAAATTTACGTAATCAAAATTGGAATTTTGACTTGAAACATAAAATATAAAATAAAATTTGTTGTACCATAGTCACGTCGTATTTCCAAATTAATTGTTTAGATTTGATTTTGAATCTATGATTTTGGCCCCTTTTGACTTTAGATATTAGAAACTTGAAGTAATTTGTTTTTTTTTTTTAATATAAAATTAAAAGAAAATTTTGAGTATAAATTAAAACATAAAACTTGACTACAAAAATGTGGCGAAACTCCTAATGAGCTGTATCCATTTTTATGAGTTAGATAGATTAGATAAAAAGAAAATTAATCGTGGATGAGAGAATTTTCCCTACTGGATCCATGTTCTCTCTAAATTAATTAGGATTGGATATGGTTGAAAATTTTAGTCCAAAATTTTTTGAGCATCGATATTGCACATTGATGGCGTTCAAACTACATTAATCATATATCAAATGTCTCGTGATTTTGCTTTGCCGCATCAATATCTTATGCGTTTGAGATATGAATCGTTAGATACATTAATATAAAACTATCTTAAATATACTATCTCATTAATTGTTTAAAGTGTACCACAACTATCGACAAACTCGTCGTCTTGACTTTTACTCACTAACAAGAAACATCGTTTTTTTATATATACATATATATCAAGAAATAGAACTTTGTGACATGGTTTCAAGCAGTTATATTAAATAAACATGTTGATTTTATTCATATTTGGAGTGAAATATAATATTTTTTTACATAAATATAATATTTCTTTTATTACTCGGGTAAGAGATCGTTTCACATGAATTTTTTTTATATATATACATATATGTTACAACTTTTTTTTAAGAAGTAAAATCTCACAATTTTAAAATATTTATCGATTACTAAGAAAAACAAAGAAATAAGTTTTTACATTTATTAAAACAAAGTGAAGGAGTTATTATTTATTTTTTCAAAAAAAGAAAAATTAGAAACGAATTTGAAGAAGGGTTGACTTGAAGTCTGAAGATATTATATTTTGTTCGTTGGACAGGGGGCAACCCCCGAAGAGTGGTGCAATATAACGTGTTGCAGAGTAGCAGAGCCCCGTACGTGTGTGTTCTCGGATCTCAGCGTATCTATCAATGTGAATATAATTTGTTTTCAAGTCCACTCGACGATTTATTCACTAATTGTTCCTGAAATACCCTTCCTCTGTCCACCGACAATTGGGCTGCCGACGTCAGGTAAATTGCTTTTATTTCTCGGTTTTGAAATTTAATATTTTAANATGTGAATATAATTTGTTTTCAAGTCCACTCGACGATTTATTCACTCATTGTTCCTGAAATACCCTTCCTCTGTCCACCGACGATTGGGCTGCCGACGTCAGGTACATTGCTTTTATTTGTCGGTTTTAAAATTTAATATTTTAATATTGAATATTTGAATATTGAATATTGAATGTTTAATATTTGAATGTTAAAAATTATGTAAAATTAGGTGTTGAATATTGAAATGTATGTGTGATGATGAAGGTAATGATGTAATTTATTTTTGGATTATTTGTAAAGATTTTCTATAAATAGATCTTTTATTTGTGAAGAAAATCACAGTTGAGTTGAGAGAAAAATATTATAAAGTGTGTAGTGTGATAATTTTGAGAGTTTGAGATTTTTACTTTTTTACCATAAATTTTTACTTTTTCACAACACGTTATCAGCACGAAACTCTAAAAGTCCTCCATATTTTTCCAAGCTCCAGAACAGAAGAAAAAGATAACAAAATTAATAATATTTATTTTATTGTTTATTTATTTATTTATTGTTTATATATTTAATATATAATATAATGTTATTATAAATAATAAAAATAAATTTTTTAAAAAAACTTGTTATAAATACTGGGAGAATGTTAAGACGACATCTCATACTCTCGGTAAGGGATACGACAAGTATAAAAGCCTATAAGATTTTAAAAAAAATATCTTATGACATTTCATTATAATATTGTGATATGATATACATAATTATTTAAAACATTACTAAT
>NC_133317.1:2119184-2147784 GCF_012295235.1 Primulina huaijiensis | reverse complement strand
AAAAAAAAATAGTATGTGAAAATCTAAGATAAGAGTTATAATAAGTTTTGAATATTCCAATATAGAAGTTGATTTTGGGCAATAGTTAAATGTGTGAACATTAATTTGGGTTCTTAAGAATGCTAAGCATTAACTTTAAATATGTAAGCTTTTGGGTTATCTTGTATAAATGAGTTGGGAGACAATATCTTCAGGTTTAGTAATTTATATTATTTTTGGGATAACTAGTAGGATACGACCTTATGTGAATAAAATAAGTTATGAGATATTGCTGGATATTGAGGAAAATATAGCATAATAAGTTTTGACTTTTGTTACGATACTAAGAATGATTCAAGGAGAAATACATTCAATAAAAATAGTTTGTGTTGGAGCTCTCTAAGATCATTGTTTCGTTGAAAGTAAGATGTAGAACAAAAATTGATTGAGGATTAATTTCATTTTTACAAGGTTGAATAAGATTTTATTTTATGAAGACTGAGTTATAATTTTTGGGATTTAAATCAATAGGCTATAGATTGATATTGAGTTAAGTTCCAAGATTTTATATGGGTTTTAAGTTTTGAGATAGTAATCGTGATAATTTCAAGCTAGAATAAAATCAGTATCAGTTCGCATATATTCAGTGCCGACTTGATTCAAAGCACTTCGGTAGATTTCGATGTCATCATGTAGATGGATTGGTTATCTAATAGCAGTGCAATAGCAGATTGCCAGAGTAAGAATTTCAAACTCCGAACCGCGAACCAAGAAGAAATAAGGTATCATGGCAATGCAAAGAGACAGAAATACATTCTTTCTGCTTCCAAGACTTGGAAAGCCATAAAACCAGACAAAAAAAAATTTATCTAGCAATGGTGAACGAAGTGCAGGAAGAAATTGAGCCCAAGCTGGAAGACATCCTAATAATGCGGGAATTCCCGAACGTTTTCTGGAAGAATTCTCGGGATATTCTCGGACCGCGAGGGTGAGTTCAAATCAATGTGGTTCTCAGTGCTGCACCAATTTCAATAGCACCATACTGAATGACGCCAACTGAATTCCAGGAGCTAAAAGAACAACTCCAAGAATTGCTAGACAAGAAGCAATTTCAACCGAGTATGTCTCCATAAGAAACTCCAGTACTGGTTGTGAATAAGGAGGACAGAAGTATGAGATTGTGTATAGATTATAGAAAACTCAATAAGATCACAATCGAGAATAAATATCTTCTTCCAATGATAGACGATCTTTTCGATCAACTTAAAGAAGCTACAATATTCTCCAAAGTCGACCTGAGAACATGCTACAACCAATTGAAGGTCAGGGCTAAAGATTTTCCAAAAACAGACTTCCGATAAAGATACATGCATTATGACTTCACAGTAATGCATTTTGGCTTGACGAACATGTCGACAGCCTTCATGGATCTAATGAACAGGGTGTTAAAGTCATTCATTGGCAAACTTTTTTAACGGTGATCATCGAGGAGATCTTCATTCACACACCAAATTAAGAAGACCACAAGGAGCATCTTCGTCTCACTCTTCTTAGGCTAAGGGAGGGAGAATTATATGACAAGTTCAAGAAGGTGAGAACATCACTTTCTTATGTCACATAATATGTGAGGCATGAGTATTTGTGGATCCTAAGAAAATAGGGGCAATCACTGACTGACCAAGACCAAGGACAATGACAGAAATTCAGAGCTTCTTAGGATTGACGAGCTAGTACCGAGAATTTGTTCAAGATTTTCCATCAATAGCAATACCGCATACAAAAATCACACAAAAGAACGCAAAATTAAATTGGAGCAAAGAATGTGAGAAAAATTTTGAAACCTTAAAGATGAAACTTGCAACCATAATAGTGGTAGTGCTGCCTGATGAGGGAAATGATTTTTTCAATTATAGAGATCCGTCAAAGAAAGGTCTAAGATATGTGCTCATGCAAGAAGGAAGAGTAATTTCTTTTGCATCAAGGCAATTGAAACCGTATAAGCAAACTACCCAACCCGCGACCTTGAGTTAGCCGCAATAGTTTTCGACTTTTCGCATTCATGAATATGAGACATTACCTTTACGACGCCAAGTGTGAGATCTTCATTAACCATCAAAGCGTCGAGTATTTGTTCACGCGGAAAGAATTGAACATGAGAAAAAGATGACGGATTGAATAATTTTGACGTAACGATAAGCTACATTCCAGACAAGGTGAATGAGGTAGCTGACGCTTTAGGTCGGAAAAACATGGGTAAGATGATTCTAGCCTTACTATCAGGGAAATCGTGCTTTGATAAATCGTTAAGCAAAACCAGTTTCATGGTCTTGATGGGAAATTAAGATTTAGTATGAGAAAAAGGGAATAAAATTTGATATTAGAGTTTATGTGAAATGATCGATTGGAATTTTAATTTTTATCTTTTAAGATAATATTTTGAGGTTTACTTTAGGTTGATCATATTGGGCTATAGTTTAACTTTTGGGAATTTACATTACTACAAGTATTTGGATATAAAACAATAATAATTGGGAATCAGTATCTGTATTACATAGTCGACATTAAATTTAAGACATGATTTTTTTGGATCTATTTTAGATTGAATAAGAGACTAGTCTTGATCTTAAATGTTCAATGGAAAAGTTGATATTGATTTTTTGGATTTCAGTCAGAGTTACATTATTGGGCTACATTTGGATTCAAAAAGTTGTTATTTGGGTTTTCCTCTCTCATAAGAAACCAGTTCATCAAATTATGATTATGAGATATGCGACTATTGGGTTATAGTAAGTTGTTGTAGAATCAACGATTCTAATAATTCTGGTTCAATAGAAGTGATATCATTTGATGCAGTAATAGAAGTAATATTAAGAAAATATGGTGTTGTAAGTATAATTGAAGGTATGAGTAAGTCAACACTTTGGTTATAAGACGTCTAACAAGAATCGATGAGATATGATTTAGGAATTTTAGATGATTTTCTAATCATATTGAAAGAGAAGTCACTTGAGAACTAGAATGAAAACTGCGCGAGCAATACCCGTACCTCTTTTTAGACCAAGCCAACCCAAGTTTCGAGGACGAAACTTCCCATAAGGAGGGAGGGATGTAAAACCCAAGATTTTGTGATCGTGATAATATTTTATTGTAATTTAAGTGTGCTAGGATTATTCAATATTTGAGTATCTATCTCATTATTTTTTTGGAGATGTAAGATTTGCAGTTTATCTAAAGTTAGGTGGATAATTATATCGTGTACAATATTTTTTGAAGCTCAAGATTTAAGATAATATTGTGCATATATTTTGAACTTGAGATAATAAATAAGTCTATCACAATCCAAGAATTAAATAAGGAATTTGGATATATGCAGATAAAGTTGGAGATAAAAATTCAAAGTTGGAAAGATTTTTACCAGATAAAGATCTAAGATTTGAGATACCTGGATAGAGATTAAACAGAGGATAATATGATCTCTAAATTTCGAAATATCCAAGGGATGGATATTTAGATTTTCGAAAAATTATCCAAGATAACGGATAAATAATGATAATTATCCTAGATATAAAGTTTGATTCAAAGTTCAAACGCGAAGATAATACACGATCAAGATAGCAGCCACCTTCTTATAAATAAGAGAAGCTCCCATTCAGAATTTACACCTCATTTATACATCAAATTTTCGAAATTTATCTAATTAATTTCGAAATTCTCTCCGAAAATTCTGCACGAGTCAGCAAAATTATGTCCAAGTTCAAAAATTCGTTTCTCTCTCTCGGGTACTCGGAATCTGATCTCCACCGTTCAGAATGTGCTTCCATATGTTTCGAATAACATATCCAAAATTCGGCCAAATCCAACGGTTCAATAAGGCACAATGAATTTTTCAAGATTGCTGATTTTCCGGCCGGTGTGCTGTTGCGTTTTCGAAGTGTCGGTTGCATGATTTTTCTATAGTTTCGAATTCTTCATGTTTTCTTCTAGGTANAGTGTTGAAATTTAATATTTTAATATTGAATATTTGAATATTGAATATTGAATATTTGAAAGTTGAAAATTAGGTAAAATTAGATGTTGAATATTGAAATTTGTGTGATGATGATGAAGGTAATGATGTAATTTATTTTTGGATTATTTGTAAATATTTTCTATAAATAGATCTCTCATTTGTGAAGAAAATCACAATTGAGTTGAGAGAAAAATATTATAAAGTGTGTAGTGTGATAATTTTGAGAGTTTGAGATTTTTATTTTTTTTCCGTAAATTTTTACTTTTTCACAACCGTTGCCTCATTTATTACTCATATCCGGTTAAAATTCAATTCTTATTTGTATTATTTCACTCGTTTGCGTAATTAAATTATATATATATAATCCCAATGTTCGGACCGCCAAATCATCATTAATTAGCACTCACATGCGACGAATTAATGAAGTAATGGTCTTCCCCTCATCTTCTGTTCAAATGTTTCTTGCAACTCACATGCGGTGTTCCTTAATCACCTTACACTCCACGAGAACTAGTGACTATGTCCTATAAAAATGGGTACAGATTAGCCTAAAATTAATCGAGTCGAGTACGAACTTGTTGTACGTGGCTATTTTTTCTTCATCATGTGGCTGCTTCGATTAGGTTACCACACCATAAACACGAGCAAGAGAGGGATAGGATTCTTCAGGCTCCTCGAAATGTCGATTTCAGACACTATTCGGGATATGCCATCGAGTCGAGCGTGGAGCCGAGCGTGGAGCCTGGTTCAAATTTCAAAGCTAGCTACTTGTTGTGTGACTTAACGGCAGGCGGGGCTGCGGAGATCGGGGCGATGGGATGTGATCACTCTACTCGAGTCAACATGCATGGAACAAAGGTTTACCATCTTCTATTGTTTGAAAATTTGCTACAAACTCTACTATGTTGTTTTGGATAGGTTCATACAGAAGCCAACTTACTATTTCTTGGGTTAATATAATTATAATTACAAACTTTTTTCAGTTAAAGATGCTTATAAATTCCTTACAAGATGGTTTTAAAGGTTTTTTACATAGCTGGTGAAAGTTACGCAGGTGATAGAAACTTTAACGTTTTTCAATAACACCCCTCATTTTCCGCACAATTAGAGGATTGCCCCTCAACCTTCTTTGTTTTAGGTCATTACATACCTCAACTTTCTAATGCCATTGTTGGAAGCAACAAGGGAGCCAAGAATCCTATCATGCATCAACTTTCAAGGTTTCTTGGTTAGTGCTAGTATCAATCAAAATTACATGTACATATATATATATTTAACTTTATTAATGTTGCAATAATTAAATTTCTGTTACTGTCGATCGTGGAAACCTATATTATAATAACTTTTTAGTTAAGAGTTATGTTTATGTAGGAATTCATGGTATATTGTTGTAAGAATGTATATTTTTATAATTTTGCGTGTGTGTATAAAACATGAATTGCAAATATTATTTTGGAAAGGAAAACATATACTATTTCATTTGAAAAAAGAAATCAAGTGCATGTATTGCGGAACATTTATATATACTTGATTTTGAAATATCAATAATTACTTTATGCTTGAGATTGAAAAACCATGCAATATAGAGAATATGTTTTCTTTTTTTAAAAAAAAAAAAAATTTTGTTTGAGAGAATTCGATACGTTTTTATTCCATTAGCTAGCAACAAGAATATAAGTTTGTCATCTCAATCAAATTTGTGGATGATAAGGTTGCTCTAATTGTTTCTAGGAGACGAGTACTGCTTTATAACCAATTTTTTTCGAATATAAAAATTATAAACTATACCGAACTAATATAATTAATTTCTTTTTTTTTTTATTACTAAACTTTGTATTTTTCGTTCGCAAAGAAATTCCCACGAAAGTTTCCTTAGTCTTTAATTAAGGGCCCTTTTGTTATATCAATCAATGTGTGGATGGCCATCACACTATACATTATTCGATCGAAAGCAATCCATAAAGCAAAAAAAGCATAAAGCCACCAGCTTAAGTAACATTATTTCAACACCCCATGCAGGAAGATATATTGATAAAGCTAATTAAATTAAATTAAATAACCCCATTTTCACTCACTCCGATGCCATAAAAAGTAAACGAAAAAGCTTGGTATATAATACATCCGGAATTTAATTCATTTGAACGTGTCCCTTTTTTTTTGTATCTAAAAATATAATATTTATAGATCATGTTATGAATTTTTTTTATACAATTAATCAAAAGAATTTCTTAAATCGGTTATTTCGCATGAATAAAAAATGCTTTATTATTGTTTATTATTTTTTTAAAAAAAGTAAGAATCGTTTTGTTGATTGCTTGATTTAAAAAATGAGAATTCATGGTGCAAATATGATTTTATAAGCTCTATACATATACAAACAATTCCAATGTATACAAAAAAATAATCGAAATTCTTTAAAATTCGCAAAATATATATCACCTCTACCCTCCGCTTTGATAAAGCCATGGTCATTAAAGATAAAGTTAGTAAAGCAAACAAATCATACAAGAACCAGAACTCGAAAACCACCCTCTAAAATACAGAAAAACAAAGCATACAACCCATGTACGGATTCAGCAACGCAGTGATAGGATTTCTCAACCTCTTCACCCTTTTAGCTTCGATACCGATAATCGGGGCCGGGTTATGGATGGCGAGAAGCAGCACGACCTGTGAAAACTTTCTCCAAACACCCCTTCTAGTGGTAGGCTTCATAGTCCTGATAATATCATTGGCAGGATTCATAGGTGCATGCTTCCATGTTGCGTGGGCACTTTGGGTTTATTTGGCTATCATGCTGCTGATCATAGCAACTTTGATGGGATTAACGATCTTCGGATTCGTCGTCACGAGCCCGGGAGGCGGTATTGAAGTGCCTGGGAGGATATATCAGGAGTATCATCTGGACAAGTATTCGGGATGGTTAAGGAAAAGGATTGAGGATCCGAGGTATTGGATGACTGTTACGAGCTGTATTTTGGGGTCCAAAACTTGCGGTCAGGTTGTTTCGTGGACTCCTTATGATTATTTGACTAAAGATATGTCTCCAGTTCAGGTAATAATAGCATTTTTCTTTTTGTGTCTTTTAGTTATTAGGTGGGCTTGTTTAATTCTGTGTAATTATAAGTTTTAAACATCTTTTGTTTAAAAAAGAAAAACAGTTTTAAAGATTTCTTGATCTTCTTGGAAGAAAATAATAATAAATAATGTCTTAAATATTATTTAATCTGAGTAAGTCTATGTTTATTTGTGACTCTTCAAATTAGTATTAAACGCTTTGCTCAATTTATTATTCCAAACAAGCTATTTTAACTCTCTCCACAAACCATGTTTATATAATTAATATGTATTTCAGATTAACATGTATAATTTCCCATGAAACCAAGGAAATAATTTATGCATTTAGCTTACGAACAATCGATATCGATACAAATATGAATGCAGTCTGGCTGTTGCAAGCCACCAACATCATGCGACTATACAGCCACAACGACAGCCCAGGACGCAGACTGCTACAGATGGAACAACGCCCCGAACGTGCTGTGCTACGAGTGTGACTCGTGCAAGGCCGGCGTGCTCGAAAACGTGCGTAGGGATTGGCACAAACTCGCGGTGTTGAACATCGTGATGCTTGTTTTCCTAATCGGGATCTACTCCATAGGATGTTGCGCCTTTCAGAACGCTAAGAGGGCGGAGACCGACTACCCTTACGGCCATAATCGCATGTCCAAAGTGCAACCTAGATGGGATTTCCATTGGTAAGTCAAAAATGTGGGAAATACTTTTTACAATGATATTTGGTTTAAAATATTTACTCCAAAATTGTTTTTCCAGAAATTTAGTTTCACAAAAATAAATCCCATCAAATTCAAAATTTTGAATTAAAGTGACATGATGTGGCTGTGTTTTGTAGGTGGAGATGGTTGGATGACAGAAGGAACCAACTTTATTAGCTAAAGCGACAACTAAATATAATATTTTCCTTGCTTTCTTTTGTAGTATGCATGCATCCAAAAAACAAAGGCCAAATATTTCTAATATGTTGTTGCAATCTTTGCTTTTATATGATAGATAGATCATGTCCAGCTTTTCTTTTTTCAAAACTGTAGAAATATTTAAATTTATTTTTTTAGATCTTTTACCTTATATTAACTGGTTAATTTGACGAATTCAAACTTTCAATAATATATATCGACCTGATCAATATCTGAATTTAAACAGCCAAGCTCGTAAAGCTCGCGACCCGACTTCTTTTGTTTTGGTAGGATTGTGCACATAGCTAGTCGCATATTCTCCCTAAATTAACGAAATTTTGTCAAATATTGTTTATAAGCCTCCTTGCATGTTTCTGCACACTGAGCTTCATCACATGTAAGGACGACTGTGCTTCCATATCCGAAGCTTGGGCAAGAAATCACGACCAAGAAAGTTATTGCCACACAAATGGATTTCATTGTGATTTCTTCAATGAACTGATTTTAGTTTTTTTTCATTTTCTTTTATCTTTTTGAAATGAGAGTTAAAAACATAATCTCTGATGTTTATAGAAAATATTTATTTTCATGAAACATAAATTTATATAACCAAATTAATTAAATGATGCTTGCAATTGGTTTTCTGATTAGTGCCATTAATTACTTTTATAATTCAGGAGTCAGGACGTTGGGTAAGGAAGAAAATTAGGATTTAATTACGTAAGTCGACGTATTTTTTTTTAATTTTAGTAAAGTAACTTGTTAGTATTTGAACTTGGATTATTTTTGGTTTTGATTTTTTTGTCCGAAATCACTAAATTACCCGAATATGGCTTATTTGACATCAATTATCTGCTCATAAGATGTAAATAAACTCTCTGTTACACATATGATAATCGATCTGATCAAAGATAAGATGAAAAAATAAACCAAAACAAAGCCAACTATTTCAAAATGTGAGAAATTTTTATATTTTGCTTAAGTAAATTTTAAAACATGTTTTACTATGGCAGCATAAATCGCATTGGAGAGTATAACGGTCAAATAAATAAAGTTTATTGAATTTAGAGATTTTGGAGAAAAAAAGAACCAAACATAAAAAAAAATCTAAATTACGAGATGAAATCCAAACTCTGATAAGTTACATGATTAAAATAAAAAAAAAGTCTAACTTACATAATCAAAATCTTAATTTTTCCCTGGGTAACCAATAATAAAATTCATCAAAGTGTTTTATGTATACTCTTTATGTGTGAGAAATAAAAGTCATGGTTTTAAATAACATGGTAAAAATATTTCAATTATTATAAATGAACCTTCAAATAATAATTATAGCTTATTCTTTTACTTTACAAAATTTTCACGATATTAATAATAGAAACATTTTTGATACACATACCATTTACATTTTTTTTAAACTAACAGTACGGAAGTGATCGCACTCCAAAGTCAGAGAATTTTTCCGTAAATTATTCTTTACATTTACTAAGAGATAACTAACCAGAAATTATAATAAGATCATAATTCCCAAAAAAAAAAAAATGAAACATAAAAATTAGTAGCAATCATCTCAAACTTCTTTTTCTCCAGCAATATACAACGTTCTTTTTCGCCACTGTTAAGAAAAAAAGGAGAAAAAAGAGCTTAATTGGGAACGAAAGGGGTTCAAAAGAAGGATTGGAAAAAATTGACAAAAGATATAATTACCTACTTGTAATCTTGAATCTTGCAAATTTTTGTAAAGGGTGGCGGCATGTTAGTAAGTAAAACCAGCAGGCACAAATGGAAGCCACCCAAGAAGCCGGCGACGGAAGACATCAAAAGATTCGAAACCATAGAATCGAACTTTTTTTGAAAAACAAGCACATAAAAATACAAACCAAAATACGAAAAGTGGGGAAGCTAAGTAGCAGAATAACTACTCCTAGAAAAGAGACTGACACATGCAAAATATCTTCAGGAACTTTAATTTGATGGTTTGTTCTTCACTAGGATACCTTGAACTCTATGTTTTTCTTTCTGTGCCGTTATTATTTAGACATGTAATGCTTGTAATGTTCTGGAAAATGTAGTGACATATCATTACTTACTTCAGGGTTAACCACTGGAGCTCCAATCAAGATAGAAGTGCCCAATACTAATCAAAGAGGGCATCATGTAAGCACATAAACAAGTCTTCATTCGTTGTCTAGTTCAGAACTTAATGGTGCAATTTCATCAATGTACTCATGAAGATATTGAAATCTTCCTAGAATTGATTCTCCAGAAGACTGTCCACCCGTAGGATGGAAACATTTTTACATTCTTCTTTTGAAACAACAATTATTAATGGGTTAACTTTGCTAGTTTGCTAAAAGTTTCAAAGGAATTTTTTCAACTGATAATGGCATATTAAATGGAGCTGTTCTTCATTTCTGTGATAATTCTCCAAAAAGCATCTGAGCACCCGTTTGCATCTTTTCAGGGGCTTGGTTAATTCTCCGGTCTTTGACAAACTTGAAGCAGAGTTGGGCAAAGCTGCTTTGTCACTACCTGCAACGAAGGGCTTCGAGTTTGGCAGTGGATTTGCAGGAGCAAATCATGAATGTTTATGATTTAGTGTTTCCTTTATTTGATGACCGGCTGAGACATTTTTTGTCCCAAGTTTAATCATCATTTGTTCAAACTCTACCAGGTACTTTCATGACTGGCAGCGAGCATAATGATGAGTTCTACATGGATGAATCTGATCAAATTAGGACAAAAACCAACCGATCTTGTGGCATACAAATAAGTATAGGGTGTTTTTTTTGTATAGGTTATGCCTGTCATCTTTCTAAGTTTCTGTCTGTGATTCCCCGATACATTTTCAGGGTGGAATATCAAATGGAGAAATAATTAACATGAGAATAGCTTTCAAAATTACACTTTATATTCACTTATTTGCCAAAACTTTACTTCGAGGGGAAAAATCAATTTATACATTCAATTGTTGATTTGTTGGGTCCATTTAAAATTTGATATTGATGTTACTTAAATTGTCAATTTCAATCCCATAGCCATTTCGTTTCGGTATCCCCATCCATGATTTGACCAGTTCAAGATTTTTATATATTGACCTTATTTTTTATGTGAAATTTGGCCAAATAAATTTTTTTTTTAGATAATATCTAATTGTTTATGTTTTAATATAATATTAAGTTTATATATTTTTATTTTAAATTCAGATAATTAAATTAATATATTGTATCATATTTCAAATATAGCATAAACATGCTCGTTAATTGGACCACGACAATATCTCGTGTAGTAAAAATTTAAAACTTTCATCCTCTTTTTTTTCCCCTTTTGCACCTGCTTATAGCTTACTGAAATTTATAACAGTATAATATCATATAATAAAAAATAATATAACATTATGTATTCTATTATTCTTTCTATGAATTATCGACCCTTTTGCTTTATTATTTCTTTTTCTGTTAGTCTTCTCAATGATTTAATGGACATGATTAAGTTTTGTTGATTAAACAAAACCATATATGTAAAGTCATAATCATCCATCATTGTCCAAAAACCTTGTCGGTTTGAACGATTGTACTATTAAAAACTCTTTTTTAAAATCGACCCACCAAATATATCGTAATCTTAAATCATATAAGGTCACGTTTGGTAATATTCGATGTATTGATAATCAGATCCAATTAAATACTTAGTTTAGTGTAATTTATCTCAGTTCAATCAAATTATTAATTATTTATCTCATATGGTATTAAAATTACAATATTATTACTGATGTCTTTCTATACTTATATTATTACTTAATTTTAACAAATTGATAAAATTGTAATTTAGCATCTTATTCCAAATTTGATCGATCAACTAAACGTTTATTATCGAATATGTATTTCGTGAGACGAAGTCACGAATCTATATTCATGAGCCTGGTCAACTCGATCCATACTTCCCATGAAAATTAATATTTTTGACATAAAAATTAATATTTTTCATGTATTATGCCAGATCAGATATTCGTTTCACAAAATTGATCTGCGAAACAATCTCACAAATTTTTTTGTTATAATTAATTATTCAATATAGTTTCACGTCCTATTCAGATATTTTAATAAGCATCATATTATTTATCTTTATTTATAATTGACTGGAGAATATGAAGTCCGAAAGTCCTCACAATAAATAAACGTATTCAAAAGGATAAGCTTTTGTCTAAACAAAGATAAAGCTAAAGTTTATCCCATGGCTCTCTATTAAACCACAAACAAATTCGGGTTTATTATATAAATGCGCTGGCTCGTGGCATGACTATTNTGTCTCACAAGAACTCAACTCTTAAAAAATATATATATGAGAAGATCGACATAGACTATACTTATCATGAAAAATAATACTTTTTACATAAAAATAAATTTTTTTTTCATAAGTTTGTATATTTCTGGTTATTATTATTCTATAGATTATTTGGATGGTATAAAGTAGAGGACATTAGCAGCAGCAAAGAAGGAGAATTAGAAGACGCAAGTGGTTGGATGTGATTACTCTTGAAAATAGCAAGACAACAAAATTAATCAAAAAAATTAGCCATTAATTCTAATGGAATAAAGTAATTAAAACAATTGGCTAAGGTTTGTTCCAACATCTTCTTCTCTCTCAATAATTTAATGGGGAAGTGGACATTATTATCAAATAATCACCATTAATTTAAATGTGACGAATAGAAAATTGGCAGCCATTCCCCTTTGTGCTTATGTTTTGAGAATGACTTTGATTTGAAATTTACATTTTATCAACTTTTGCTTAGTTGATTAGTTCTGAACGCTAGCTGACTTTGATGTGAAACTTGCATTTAGCTATTGTTAAAATCGATTAATCATATTAAACAATTTCACTATCGATTGAGTTATCTCAACTGCCTAACTGGTTTTTAAAAGATATAATAATACGGAAACCATAAATATGAAACTTATACGTGTATCTTATTAAGTTAATGACGATTATGAATTTGATTTATCTTTCTAATATTTTCTTATTTGAGTCAAATGTTCTGTATTTTCTCGATACGATATACTTGATTGATACGATTTGTAAGTTATTACGTTTAACTTAAAAATTACATAGAAAGATAACGAAGTCGAGTTCCACGTTTTAAGACAATGAGGGCTATATGCATACGTGTGATCGTGCCACTCTTTTTATTTGGTTAATGTGTTATTTTAATTTCATTAATTAGGAGTGTGGTTGGGCATGGTCTTAATCAAACTGATAGTCATGATACCATAACACATATAGCTTAACCTATGAGAGTTGGATTATTTAATTAGATGTCGCAGTTTTATCTAATAAAATATATTATTTAATTTTTTTTTTTTAAAAAAAAAACCAACAAGTAAAAAATATAAAATTGTATTAGTCAAAATGTAAAATTTCTTTTTTTAATTGTAAATAACCTTAATTCATTTTTAAAATGATGTATTTAGATTATAAATTAATTCTCATAGGAAAAAATAATCATATGTGTACATGCATAAAATATTTGTTGAGATCTTCATCGTCTTACATTCTTAGCAGGGTAACTATTATACCCAAACACATTGAACTATAATATAAATTATAAGACCGAAAAACAAAAGATATTATTGTTTATTCACTAAATTTTTTTAATTATATTCAATATATATGGAACTCATTTCCGGTCTTCCAACAGGGTGGGACGAGCCACTCCACCATCCCTAGGGTTGGGAAACTTTTGCTTTTTTGAAAATGTTCTCCTTGCAACAATATAAATCTTCATTTACCTGCATCGAAGATATACACCAACATTCATCAGAAATTGAACCAAAGTTTTCACAAGAAATATGATCGGAAAGGGCTTCACGACAGAATTTTCCACAAGAGTGACACTAGTAACCATTAGGCTCCGTTTGGTTTGAAGTATAGGATAACTAAATGNCAATAATATTTTGAATGTTAATGTTAAATAAAGTTTAGTAATAATTACAATATTATTATTTTTTTAAAATAGCTATAAATATTCTTAAAATAATTTGATAGATAATTAAATATTTATAATTATAATTTACATTTATTAAAATTAATTTAAATCATTAAAAAAATGAATTAGAATTTAATAAATATTTATTTTCATAAAAAATTAATTAACAAGATTACAAATTTATAAAAATTTAATTTAAGATAGATTTGCATTACAATTTATTTTCTTTAAAATGATTGAAAATAATAAAAATATATGAAATT
Organism: Primulina huaijiensis; assembly: GCF_012295235.1. Classification (NCBI taxonomy): domain Eukaryota; kingdom Viridiplantae; phylum Streptophyta; class Magnoliopsida; order Lamiales; family Gesneriaceae; genus Primulina; species Primulina huaijiensis. The sequence continues at coordinate 2,133,573 of NC_133317.1, read as the reverse complement.
AATTTATAAAAAATATAATAAAAATTTAAATATCATATTAATTATTAAATTTTCACTAATTTTAATTTTCATATTATATTGAATAAAACAATTCAAGGGTATTATGGTCAATATACAATCTTATCATGATCACTATTAAAAAATTATTAATTATCACACCATTTGAGGAGTGATATTTAATCACACAATTAACATAAATAGTGTGGGTTTTTAATTATAATCAAGGGCCTGTAGATTAATAAAAAACAAACCAAACGCAAGATAAATGAATGATTATCATGGCTACCAAACATAGCCTAAAGTATATGATTGTAATCTCCACAAATATCAAAACAAGAATCAAATGTTAATCGGAAGAGGTCGCAAGAAGGCTCACCGCCAAGGATTTGATCATCTCCCAAAGGAAACCCACCCAACCCCCGCCAATCAGTGTCGGCCAGCAGACAAAATGGTTAAGCGTTGTACCCCCATATCTCCATATTTGGCCATAAATTTCATCTCCCCGCTGTGCTTGAAAAAGAGAAAAGTGTATGCCAACAACCAAAAGGTGGTTGTAAACAATGTTTATGTCTGTAACTAGCAGAAATTGACAACATAGAGCCCACGGGAGGCAATGAAAATAGAACACGGATGTGTTGAAGTGGTTAGGATCAACAAAATCTTTGTGTGTTTTACTTTAGAAGGAAAATACATTTTGGATAAATGTAATTTATGAGTGAAAAATACATCTTTAGTTTAAAACTTCATCATTTTACAATGAGAGAATCCAAAAAGATTGAAATTTTGCAAGTAACTTGTTAAAAAATTCAAGTTCCACCTAAACATAATCAGTTACTTAAAGTAATAATAGAAAGGTTCTAACTTGTAAGTTCATTTTGTGCCTGATTTTACTGTTTTCGAATGTAGGAGAGCACATGAGCAGGCAAAATAATGAAAGTAATAAATATAAAGTAAAGTGACAATATAATACTAGTGATAAAGAATGATAAAATAGTCAAAGAGGGTGTGGGGCTTACCTTTTTTTGACTCTTCTGATGAAAAGTGAAATTGTTCAAGAAGTTTTTGAGGTAGCTTGCTTGAATGCAACAGTGGGATCTATTCCACAACTTCTCCTCTGATGTTCCAGCACTAGCTGTTCAGCAAACCATTCGAGTTTCTCGAAATTGCTCCTCTCTCCTATCCTCTTACCATTGAAGAGGACTGATTCGACGTTTTTTTGCTTCAGCATATCATCGGCCGCTCCGATCAGCATTCTCACTTTGCTAGGAGTAAGGTATGACTCGATCGTCGACCCATGTTGACTCAAATTCGTTCCATTAGCCTGCGACAGAAAATTCAGTCAGAGTGTTAGCAAACACGCTATATTAGATTGGATGTAACTCGAGAGTATAGCTCAATACCGAATAGGGATCCTTGTAAAAATAAAACAATATTAACATAGCAGTAGATCAGAACCAAGGTTTTGATTATGGCAAGACAAGTTTCCATGGTGAAAAAACAAAGTAAAATAAAAAGAATAAGGGGCAATTCATCATGCCAGGGTCCCATCCCTTAATATTTTATCAAAAGATGCACCTAGCATAATTATCAAATTTTTGTGAACATAATAATGCAAATAACTAGTAACTAACACAAGAACTTGCAGTATAATCGCAATTCCCAACTCAGATTCAAGAAGACAATCGAGTTTTAATTAGCTTATCCTCCCCATACTTATCCGATCCCCTGACTGTGTTCATATGGTCTAACAGTACAATTTATGTTTTTTGGTCAATTCCATGATATTCAGATCATATATAAATAAACTTCAGCAAGATCACACTCACCAATATGCATATATATATATTATAATACACCTGGGAAGAGAATCAACAGATAAAACGGATAAACTTATTATGGTGCTGGACCATAATAGAAAAGGAGTAAATAGACCCCACGCTATGCCAGTGGTCCGAACAATTAGGCGAAATACAAGATTAGGAAGAAAAATCAAACCCTTGCAGTTAATTCAAGCACAAGATCTGTACAAAAAGAAATGTTCAATTGTGTGAAATCTTGATTTTCTTGCTGAGTTGCATTCGAAATGAATTGCACCCTACATCTTCTCTGAACTTAAAAAGTCCTAGTTTTAAATGCAATTTTCCAAAAAATCTAATATTCGTCTCCTCACCCTCCAATTCATTTCACCTGTTTGTTATCTAAATATCAGAGTATTCTTGCCATTTGAAACAAAAAGGCATCTTGGTCTCAACACTATTGCCTATTGAAACAAAGGACAAAACGATTCTCAATGTCTCTGTCTGCAAATGCTGCTGGTCACTACTCTCTGGCCTGTTCGCTTCCTTCACTCAAGTGCACGTTCCTCTCCATAACAAGGACACTGAAATAAATTGCATTCTCCCAAAATGTCTACCTTAGTCCATCCCCCAGCCTGTCTAATCTCACCAAAACCTCCAAACTAAATCTTGTATCCATTAATAAAATCTGTTGTTTTTCACATTTCAAAAGTAAACTGAGAGCTTCAATGATACAATTAAATGATAAGTTCCATTAAAAAATTTTACATTCAGCACCTAAAAGGCGAAGCGGTGTACCTGAATGCGGACGTAATTGCTGCTACGGCTCTGACCGAAAGCTAAAGCTACGGCTTGGTCAACCAACTCAGAGGAGCCATCGGCCGAAATCCTAGCCGACGGCCGAGCCCAATCTTTAGACCTCCATTTCTTAATCTCCTCATAGTCAAAGCTGCCACCGAGAACCTGGCCGCCCGCTCCGAGTGAAAGTACCAAAATATCCTCAACCCCTTCCACAAAAGGGAACTCCTGTTTGTTATGCAGCACGTGGGTAATAGCCGCCGCCGTTGGGTTGTTCATCGCCAACCCTCCGTCCACCCCAAAGCAACTTGTCGACCCATCAACCGACTTCATGCAAACCGGGCCGAAAAACCCGGGTTCTGCTGCTGTGGCCATACATACCTCCCAGAGGTTGAAATCGAAGCTGTCTGATTCGAGAGCATCTGCTCGGGAGAATAGAAACGGCGCCATACTGGCAAGGTCGTAGCAAGGTATCAAAACCGGTTTCAAAGTATTTTTCAACGTTAAGCTGCGCCCGGTATTCTCATCCTTGAAAGCTTCCTTTATCGCCTTCTCTAAACCCGTGGCGGGAAAATCAGCGCCGCCGGTTTTCCTGAAAAATCGCTTGAGTATATTGCCCTTGTTATTGCGTGTTTTTGCGGCGTGGCAGGTTTTTTCACTCTCCGATTCCAGAAACTTCCACGTGTCATCGGCGTGGAAGATCGGGTGGTTCTGATCGTTGGTGGCGAAAAGCATCGCCGTGAAAATACCACCTACTCCGGCCCCGGCGGCAACGTCGAAATAATCAGCTATTCTGGCGTTTGGATTGCCAGACTTACTTTTCAAGGCAGCCTCCAAAAACGACAGCGCTTTACCCGATAGAATGTTCTGCATCCCACCGCCATCTATGCTGAGGATGCATGTCTTCCACCTCTGGTCTTTCATTGCCTGAAAGCCATCTTCTCCTTTAAGCACGACATCGTTTCCGAGCTGCTGTGTCAGCTGCTTCGGAACCAATATGTTATGATCATCACAGCCAAACAAAAAATTGGATTCCAGTATCGAGAAAATCTCGTAGCTCAATTTATCCGCTTCAATACTGGGTTCTTGCAATCCAAAGGAATAACTTTTAACATTATCGACACCAATACACGCCATTTCTGAACAATTTATCCTCCCGCCAACTAATACATCAGTCTCCGTATCCTTTAAGTTAGAAATAGAATAAGAACTGGTCTGTACGCAGACAGGGATTGCAGACTACAATAGGATAAGTGGTCAAAGGATTAATATTGCAAACGAGGAATGAAAAAGAAGATGAATAACGTGACAGAAGCCGGGAAGTAGAGCAGTATTTTGCAGAGCGTCTCTCTTCAATTCTGCATTTTATAACCAAAATAAATAATTGATACCTAATATTTAACAATAATACATATTGTATTATTTTATAGACAAATCTGAACCATGCATTGATTTTTTTTTAAATAAATAAATCATGAAGAAATTTTATGGTTAGAAGATATATTTAATTTTGTTTTTTAAAATATAATATATATACTTATTATAAGCAAGGTTCTAAAAAGCGTGAAGTGTCCCGAAGCGCGGATATCGAGCTCCAAGCTTAATCGATATTAGCACAGGTTTAAGCGTGATAATATCTTTAGTGTAAGTGTAATTATCTCAAACCAATAAATAGATAAAATAATACATAAATATGATAAATTTAAGTTTAATGCATTAATTCTCAAATTTATAAAATCATAAAAATTTCAAAATTACAATCTTTATTTATTTTTTCAACTAGACCATATTAATTAAAAATGTTAAATATTTGTCAAATCATTATCAGACATGTTTAATCATAATTAAAATTAAAAAATAAACATCTAAATTATAAACCTAATTTATTATTTTAAAATAAAAAGACATATCTTCAAAATAAAAAAAATTAAAAAATAAATAGATGCGATTAATTGTGCTTAAGCACGTTTAATTAAACACCGTAATTATGCTTAATTCGGTCAAACTATAGTTTGATCGCTTTTTTCTACTTTTTTCGAAGCGGGGCGTTTTTGCCGAGCTTCAAGCTTAAACGCGCTTAAGCGAGGCTTAAGGAGGTTTTTTAGAACACTGATTATAAGCAAGTAGGACCCTTTAAAAATTTGCCTCAAATTTTAATCCATTCAGCTATCAACATAAATATTTTGACATCAACGTTTAGAAAATATTCCAAAGAGGTTTTATTTTATCAAATTATTATGATCTTGTTATTACAAGTAAGGGTATTTTAAATATAACATTCTCCTACGGATGAACTGAAGGATACAATTTAATACATCATCGAAATATTAAAAAATTATTTTATTTGTATTATATTCAACTAACTCCGGTTAATGTAGGGACAAAATACTCATTCACTTTCATGGAAGTTCTGAGTTAGATTCTTTCATGGTCTAATGCCTTTTAATTGATTAGAGTGAATCGAAGATGACTATGTTAACTCGAGATTTATCTATTAGAGTGAATCGAAGATGACTATGTTAACTCGACATTTATCTCTCGAGTAGATGTACGATTTAACCGATTAGAGTAAATTGAAAATTACTACATTAGCTCATATTTACCTATCGCGTTATGGTGACGTAATGATGGTGAATGATTTATTTTTTCCATAATTTTTTTAAAAGAAAAATCACATGACTGGCAAAAAATGCAGTCTAATCACTTGTGTGTACTGGATCGGAAGAGAAGGGTTCCGCACGGTTTTTGCCGTCAAGTGTTCCAACCCAAGCTCACTACGCCTAAATTTCATTATAAAATGGGGCACTTCAATTTCTTAGTGCTCTCATCTCTGTTGCTAATTTTGTTCAAGATTGAACCGAACTCGACTCGTGACTACACCCTGTAGAGTCAGCTAGCAGAACGATCCGGAAGCTTTATTCCAGGCAATGTAGCCGAAACCTTTGAACAACGCTCAGAAAAATTATCGTCACACCCGAAAGAAAAAAGGTACCTTATCTACAGGTATTCTAGGCGATTTAATTAACCACATTGAGAATAAATATGGAGCATCCAACGGGGATGGCGAACTTTTGGCCAAGTTTTTGCAGCATCTATAGGGTGAATTAAATATCGTAAAAATAAAAAATTACGCGGCCACCTCGAAAAATTAAATCTTGGATTTCCGGCACATTCCAGTACCAGACTCTTTGAATCTCTATAGTTTCTTCTGAAGCAGAAACTGTTGTTAGATTGAGATGAAAGTGCTTTGACCCTCTCATAATTCATCCTTCACCTCATTACTGCTCGATTCATAGCTTGCAGTAGAATCTGAAGAAGCGGCAGTTCTCTGTTGTGAGGCCGGTTTCTGAAGCTTGAATGGAATGGATGCGTGTTTCTTTAAGAATTTGTAGTAGGCCACCACTGTGCGGTCGGTGTCACAAGTAATCTGCAAAGAATTATATTTAGATACATAATGGTAGTATATTCCTAATACAACGAAGATTTTAGAATATTGAAATTAACTACTGCTTACAGGATCAAAACTCTTGTTGCCAGCTGGGAAGAACAGAAGAGTTGGGAAACCATCTGGCTGTAAAACACACGGTGAAATTAGCATCAGGAATTCTATGCAGAAATGTGTATATGCTTAATGTCTCAAGGACTTACCTTCTAAATTAAGGTTTACTCGAAATCTATATTTTAAACTTCCCAAATAGGAAAACGGGTTGTCAGGAAACCACACGTCAAACAAAACGGGAGTACCTTAGCTCGAGGGTGTTCGTTTGTTGTCCCATCCATCTTGGCGATGACGAGGGAATCTATACCTCTCAAATGCCGGCCAAGCTTGTTGTATATGGGTTCTAAAGATTGACAGTGCCCGCACCAAGGAGCATATATCTGTTTCAAAACAATAATCATAACCCACAAAACAAATACAAATTTAATGACCATCACATGTTCGTTCAGGTGCAACAGTACTCGGATCTATAGCTTACTGTACGTTGCACTTGGTGTTAAATAGAAAAACGTTGATACTACTGAGAGTATAACATCATCACAGATGAGCAGACTTGTACCTCAAGAAGAACGTCTTTGGACTCATCCAACACGATTTCATCAAAGTTCTTGCCCACCACTATTTTAACGTCTCCATCATTCTGTAAAAAGAAATGACAAAAGTGGGAACAGATGTCTCATGGATACACGTCAATGTCCAAGTAACCAATTGAAACGTACTTTTTCAGGTATAGGATCGGATTTGTAGAAGGGCCGAAGATTATCTTGCAAAAAATTCTCTCCAAAAGACTACAAGATTAACAAAATCCTTTAGACCACAACAACTCACGGTGAAATTGTTCAGGTCCATGAAAACAAGTATTGAATAACCTTGATGCTGCTAATGGTCAATTCTCCATCCAATAAAAACTTCCTGGCATCATCATTTCCTGTGTATGCGATAACCTGGATTTCAAATTATTGTTATCAGATAAAGGTATCATTATTTAATATATTAATGAATAAATGAAAAAATGTTGTGACAAGAAACAACAAAGACAACGGGTCAAAAGTTTTCTTAAAAATTACCTTCTCATTTGTATTTGAAAACACTCAAATACACTTGTAGGAGGTTATTTTTTAAAAATAAAGTTTGACCAAAGTTATTCCCCCAAATATCTCGATTTTTTTTAGACAGAGGCATTACCTTTGGAAAGGCTCCACTGACTCCAAAGTATTCGGAGACTTCTTTCCCAACATCTTCATTATCCAATTCCACATAAACACATAGAAGCTGCAATAGATTCAATAAAACAATTCACAGTTAAAAAATTTATCTGCTAACACAAGTTAGCATGAGCGAAAATGAATGGAGAGGAAATGGCATAGAACCAAATAGCAGGAACCTATATGGAAAGAAACTGAAATTTGCTTCAATCTGTTTAAATAAAATATCATGGTCATTTGGCTTATCATATTATACAATGTTAATAGTGCAAAATTTCTTCCATCGAAAATTTTAGCACGGGTATTCAAAACAAATCAGACCAGATAGAAGACAAAACCAAAGGAACAAGATGAGAGTTCTTACAGAAATATAGAGTTATTCAGTAATCAGATACAAAAATGCTTCAGTTTTCACCCACAAATTTTTATTTTTATTTTTTTTAAAAAAATAATACAGGGATACCCAACCTCCAAAGTTTAGAAGGTAATGACATAATAAGAAAAGAACGCGACTCTTAAAAGTTAGACTAAGATACTGTAGATTCTGATCTAGAGAAGAAGTGTGCAAATAATCTGTTAATTGAAGCATGCTAATAAAGACTGTAGTCACCTTTCCCTTGACAGTTTTTGCTGCCTCTAGAAATATTGGATAAAATTTCTCCGAATCACTGGAAGCGGCAAAAAGTATCAACTGTGATAAAAAAAAATGAACAAAATTAAATCAGCCTACAAATAAATAAATGCAACGAACACAAAATAGAATTCTTCTTATCTACTGTTAATGTGGGATCGGCCTATGATACCTGTTTCTTGATCGGATTCTCAAACACTTGTCTTGCACTCTCTTGTGTCAAATTGGTGACAAGCGGAAGCTTATTCTCAAATACAAAGTCTGCTATTGTTGACTTGGTGAACTGGCCATCTGTACGACCACGGAATAATGAACATGATTACAATATGAGGTTAAGTTCTCAAAGAAAGAGACTAGGAGAACTCACCAAAAATGCTAAGTTTTTCAGCTTCTTTTTTAATTACAGCCAAAGCTGGACGTTTGATGAGAGGATCAATGTGGAAGAGTTTTGCCACATCTGAAGATGTTGTCTGGTAAAAGCTAACATCATCTTCGAGCTTTGAGGCAGCACCAAGTTCCTCACTATCCGAAGCCTACAAATTCATGGTTTGATCAGTGCTGCTTCACTTCAAAAGAAATTTTTCCAAAGCACATTGATTATCGTCATGACATGTCAGACCCACACTGAAGGAATCATGAATGAACTTCATACCGAGGGAATTAACTAAAATTTTGAAATTTTGCTAATTTTAAAGTCAATTATCCTCTTTAAACTCAGGAAAGACAACCAAGAAGATTAGAAATAGTGGATAACCATACCACCAAACTTTCCAAATAGCCCAAAACTAATATGTCTTGAGATGCCAGAATGCTTTGTGCTTCTTCAATCGTTGTAATATTTTGCAATATCGGTCCTATCTTTTTCTTCAACCAAGAAACAATAGAATCTCTGTAACAAAAATTATTACATTAGAAAATGTCTTGCAACCTAAGCTATCGAATATTTGCAATATCACAGTTGGAAAAGCAATTAAAATCATCAAATTTCCGTCGATAATAAAATCAAATTCTATCGATGAACAACACACGCAGTTTAAAAATTATTCATTTAATACACAAAAAGTCAAATTTTACTTGGTGCGGTGCCCAGTATAGGGTTTTTGAATCCCATCCACGAAGAAGTAAATAGTAGGAAACGCCTGCACATCGAACTTCTGCGCCAGCTCCGTCTCCTCCGTGGCATCAATCTTCGCCAGAACCACTTCCTCATCCTTAAGCTCCGCCGCCGCCTCTGCGTACTCCGGGGCCAGTGCCTGACAATGCCCGCACCAAGGCGCGTAAAACTCCACCATCACAAACCTGTTCTTCTGAAGGAACTCGCTGAAGTTCGATTCCTTCAGAATCAGCACGTGGGTCTCGTCCACCTCCGGCGCACTGTAGCTGCCATCATCGTCCGTGTACGTCGACAAATCATCGTCTTCCTCTAAATCGTCATAATTCTCGTAATCTCTCGGATGGCTGTAGGGATGAGCTGAATCAGATGATTCGGCATAATTTTTCTCGTCTTGCTCAAGAAAAGTGAGATCTTCATCTTCCTCAGGTTTTGACGACTGTATAGTTATACTGAAGCAAACCAAGTACAGAAAAACTGAAAGAATCATCACAGATTTCATCGCCATTACAAAAAAAAACACCTAAATTCTCAAGAATTCGTTAGTTTATGGGTGTAATACTTGAATCGACGGGGGAAGGAATGGACGATAAAAAGTGACCGAAAGTGAAAACTGCTGATTTTTTATTAATTCTTATGGTTAGATCGGAAAATGGTTGTGCCGGGGATCGAGGGTTCAGGAACACCACGTTGTCAGAGCAGTTAAACGTGGACTTTGATAATTGGTTGAGTTGAATGTTTAACAAATAGGATATTGACACGTGTACTACTGAGTACCTTTGACTTTTACATGCTGAGGACGTAAGTCGTCGTCCGAAACGGAGACGTCGAGGATGATACAAGACTGGCATGGGTTTTTTTTTAATTTTTATTTACACATATTAAGATTAATCATTAGAAAAACAATTTACATACAAATTTTTTATTTTAATCTTATTTGTTACAATTATATAGAACATTTTTTACATAGATTAAAATAAATCATTAGAAAAATAATTTACAAACAAATTTTTTATTTTATTCTTATTTAATTTATTAAAAAATGATTGCACGTTTTTTAAAAATAAGTTTATATGAGTATGTTAGTTAAAGAGTAAAAAAATACTGTTAAATATGATATAAACAAGTGTTCTAAAAAGCTCACTTAAGTTCTGCTTAAACGCACTTAAGCTTGAATCTCGATAAAAACGCTCCGTTTTGAAAAAAAGCCGTCAAACTTGTAATTTGATCGAATTAAGCATAATTAAGGCATTTAATTAAGCGTGTTTAATCATAATTAATCGCATTTGTTTATTTTTAACTTTTTTATTTTGAAGGTATGCCTTTTTATTTTAAAATAATAAATTAGGTTTATAATTTAGATGTTTATTATTATATTTTAATTATGATTAAGCGTGTCTGACAATGATTTGACAAATATTTAATATTTTTTAATGTGGTCTAGTTGCAAAAATAAATAAAAATTGTATTTTTGAGATTTTTATGTTTTTATAAATATGATAATTAATACATCAGACTTAAATTTATCATATTTATGTATTATTTTATCTATTTATTAGTTTGAGATAATTACAATTACACTAAAAATAAAAAACGTTTTTTCACGCTTAAGCTTGAAAAGCTTGGAGCTCGACATCCATGCTTCGGGACGCTTCACGCTTTTTAGAAACTTGATATAAACACATATTCGAGACAAACAAAAATAATTTGTGACAGTTGAAGTATTATATATTGAGTAAACACTTTAATGATTAAAAAAAAATTAATTTTCATGTATATTTGTATTTATTGTTGAAAAATGGGTCAAATATTTTTTAAAATATTCAGCAAATAATCATGTCATAGTTTATTTTGTAAACTATCTCGGTAATAAATTGGTGATTGATGAATTGAAATGATATTTTTCAGATTTCTTGACTTTTCTTACTGGAAAAATTAGGTGAATTTCAAGAGTGTCATGTCTTCCGAGTCAGATGAATTAAGTTATTAGAAGTTATATATATAAATTTTAACATTCATCCTATTAAGCAAGTATTTGTGTGAATTTAGATCCAAGTTCATGATGTTAAACTTATCAAATTAAGATAAATATAAACTTATTTATGACAATGGGTTAGGTTTGTGTATGGGCAAAAACTTGTGTGAGACGGTCTCACGGATCATATTTGTGAGACGGATCTCTTATTTGGGTCATCCATGAAAAAGTATTATTTTTTATGCTAAGAGTATTACTTTTTCTTGTGAATATGGGTAGGGTTGTCCCGTCTCACGGATTCACATGAGACCTACTAGCATGATTTCATATCATTGATTTCATCCCTATGTATTATATTAATCTCCATATTCATCCACATTAGGTATTCAATTTCATCAACATCGACATCTACATGATGAAAAATTGAATATTCAAACCCTACCCAAATATATTATTACCACCTATAATTATAATTTCTCAAATTTGAATTATTTCGATTTATCTATGAATATTTACTAAATTATCGATAATAATAAAAATAAATAAATATAAAAATTAGTAAATTAAATATTATGAAAAAACAACAAAATATTAAAAACAATTTATAATAACATCATTATCTTACAAAAAGAACATCAACTCTATACTAATAATTTTCTTCATTCCATCCAACTAATATCATTTAATAACATTATAGCCGAAAAATCATATATATATATATATATAATTGGATATTCGTATCAGATATGAGTAAGATTTTTTAAAACTTGCATCCATCTTTATATCCAATAACTCTTCACATCCGATTACCTATTTATTTAATTGATAAAAAATCTCGTCCACCCCCTCTGTTATTTGGTTCGGGTTAAGAGGAAATGGCTATCCTTGGCCTAGAAAAGTCAAATATTGGGAGCTCGTAGAGTTTTATCCCCTCAAGTACACATTCACTACTAACAGATGTTCAAAGTCCTCAATAAACCGAAGTAGAACAGAATAGAATATCGATGGTGACGATGAGGGTGATTTATGAAACAACACAATTTATTAGTTACAAGAATTTCATAGCCACACAACCATCCAGCCGTCTCATCCCCACCATTAACCGCGACGCACAGATCTTGTCACCAGCCAATCCACAACCTCCCCAAACACAAGCTCCACATTTTCATCTGGTTCTCCCGCTAGCTGGTGCCACATTCCAGGGTAGATCCTAAGGGTCTTATCCTTGGAGGACGCGCGGCTGTAGAGCTCCTCTGCACAAGCCGGATCACACACTATGTCTTCCCCACCATGCACAATCAGAAATGGCACATCAACTTCATGGAACTTCCCTTGCAAGTCCCTGCATACCCTCAACAGTTCTTGTGCAGTGGCTGCACGAGGCCTCAACAAAGGCCTCCTAGGGCTTGCAAATGCCAGCTTTCGCTTCCATTCGACCTTTTAAACAAAGAATCATATGAAAACATGTCACACATGCTACTTAAACTCAGGAGGGAAGAATTTCTTAGGCTAATGTTAGTGTTTGCATAGGAGACCGAAGTCTGAACTTTGAACAGCAGTCCCTCATCTAAACCGTCAGCTTTACGTGTAATTGTTTAAAAAAGTGGCCTCCCGGCTCAGTCATTTTTATACAAAATTACATATAAATGTCGCGGAGTGACCTTTTATTGCCTCCAATTTCTTTTTCCTACCAAGTCTTAAAATCGACGGTAAATTCATACAATATTTTCCTTTCTCCAAGAACGTGTTTGGAACTAAGTTGATACAAATCCATAAAGCGTTCGTATCTAATGAAATAGTCGACATTATCATTCTAATTAGTCTAAAGATTTTCTATAACTCAGATTTTGCAAATAGTTACGGAGAATTGATCTTTCAATTTCATCCAAAATGTCCATTCCAATTCTCCTTGATAAATAGGGACGGCCAAGCAAGACCACGCGTATGTAATCTTAAGAAATAAAATAAAATTCGCCACTTTCTTAGGCCATCCCTACTAATTAACCAAATAAATTCCGGCGATTCGAAATTTTAAAGCGACACAACCAGTTTTCCTAATAATCTACCAAATTCTAAATCATGGCTTCTATTGGATGATTTACAAACATTATCCATCATTCGTGATCACATCCTATCAGTAATCAGATTCCGTCGAGAAACCAAACTACACTAAAATAACAAAGTTAAAAAGTGGGGGAAAAGGTTACCTTGAAGGAAACACCGGGTATGGAGCCGCGAGTAGGCACGACGCACCACGTCGGAACCAAAAACGCAGCAAGGGAAAGGAAATGCTCCAATGGCCATGGTGGCTTAAACTTATCACTAATCCCACACATAGCCCCGTTTAAAACGACGCCGGCGAACTTCCTATCCGGTAAAATTCCATCACGGCGAAGCGTTATCAGCAACGCAATAGCACCGCCAAGCGACTCCGCGTACATGAACGCCGGCAAATCCGGCTCGTACCTCGCGCGGAAACTGTTGAAGAACAAAACACATTCATCCACAACGAGGTTCATGTCCGGTAAATGAGCAATTAAGCCTTCGGAGAAGCCGTGGCCGAAGTGATCGATAGCGCACACGGCGAATCCGTGCTTGGCAAAGTGCACGGATGTGAGCTGCAGGAACCAGCTGGTTTCTCCGGTGTACCCGTGCACCACGCATACTATGCCTTTGAGCGGGGTTTGCTGCTGTATGGGGGTCCACCACTGGGTGAAGAGCTTGAGGTTCTGCTTGCTGGTGATGTAAGCAGAACCGTGGTCGACAGAGTGGCGCGTGTAGAACTCCTCCGGCGTCAGCGAGCCAAAGGGGCTCGTCTCGTTGGCTTCGGCTACAGGGTGAGTGTATTTCATTTTTCGTAGGTTGCCAGAATGCGCCGGGGCAGTTTGAAGCGCGACGGATATAGTGAAGGAGGGCGGGGTATAACTATGTTGTTAATTGGGGAGGTGAAAAGCGTGTTACATTGAGGTGAAAAGCGTGTTACATTTATATATTTATTATTATTATTATATTATATCTTGCTGAATTTACAAATCTACCCCGGGAACAAACTATGACGGTTTGAATTATTTATGAATCCAATTGCATACGGATCCTATCATATGCCAAGGTATAAATTTAAAATATCTGATTTTTTAAATGTATTTTTTAAAAAATAGATATAAGTAGATGTTTATTTTTATATATATATATATATATAAATATAAAATTTGGTTTCTTGGTCATTTATTTTTCCCAAAAAGAAAAATATTAAAAATCTAATACTCGACCAATCATGGCTCCAAACAATTTCCTAGTAATTGTTCGGATTCTTTTTTCAATTTTTTTTCGTGAAAATAATACATGCAGATCATTAGTGTTGCGCTTAGATTGAT
>NC_133317.1:2056503-2119135 GCF_012295235.1 Primulina huaijiensis | reverse complement strand
TATATTACAAGAGGTACATAGGCCATATGCCCAAGTGAAATCGAGGTTGGGACGTCAATCTATACAAGGTTTACAATTAATCACACGTAACGACTGATAGAAGGAGATTCCTGGGTCTTGTCAGCAAATTCCATGGAAGATCATTCAGTACCGGCTTCAGTTGCTTTCTTCCTCGATGCAAGCTGAATTAATTAGGAGAATAAAATAATTACAGCTGAGTTTGGGCTCTATCAAATCAAATGCACACTGCTAATATACTATTTTTTTCGATTATTTTATTGACGGATTTATTCATGTATCGGAGTTGGGAACTGATTTAGACGCCCAAATTATCTGAAATCATAATCAAAATTTTAAAAAACTTGGGTTGGCAATCTGGTATTTTCATGATTTCCGAAGATGGATCGGAACTTTGTTCCAAAATTTTCAAGTACAAGTTGAATGAAAGGCACAATTGGGAAAATAAATAAAAGTGAGAATTAGCAGTTAGCAGTCACCTCCACAGCAAAAGCAACAATAACAGCAGGAGAGAATCATGAAAATTTCTCTGCAGAGCAAGATAAATCCTCCACCCTTTGAATTTAGGTCGTCATCCAGAAGCTTCTGCTGATTCCTGCCATCACCGCTGGTTTCGGATCGCTGCTTTTCGGCATTCCTTCGATGAAGATTCAGCTCCAGCTTCTTCAGATAACCGCTGCTGAATGAGTCCCGTAGCCTCAGAGACGGCCATAGATGCATATTTCTGATCCAAAATCTGTCGTTGACACAAGTTTGGGGGAAAAGAACACTACCTTCTTTTGGATAAACATTTGCACCAGTCTCTTCAAAACAACTAATCTCTCAAAAACCCGCCTCCTGCCGGGCCAACCCGTGGGCCGCCGCACTCTTGTTAGATTGAGAAGTCCTCGACCAGCCCAATNCGATATTCACAATAAAAAGTAATACTCTGACCATAAAAATTAATAATTTTTCATGGATTACCCAAATAAGAGATTCGATACACGAAATTGATCCATGAGACCGTCTCACAAGTGTTTTTGTGATAAAATAAATACATTATCTCAACTCATGGGCCAACTAGAGCCCGCCACAATATTAAAAAAAATATTCTCAACTTAAAATTATTTTCACAAGATTAAATTATCTATTAGTTTAATCTTATTTATCAGGTACTGGAAACAAATAATTTTATTTTATAGATGAATTTAAATTTTTGTTATTTACTTTAATATATTATAACCAAAATGTTTTTGTAAGTTTGTCTATTTTGTGTTTTGATCATATAAGTATTTAATTTTGAATTTTAATGTTATAAATTAGGCAATGTTTTGATTTTTGAATTTTTTTTTTTAACGTTGACGTCGTTATCAAAACATAAAATGACCAAACTTATATGATATTTTGAATCTTCGAGTACTTTCCCTTTTAGTTAATACGTACACTAATAAAATTTTTGGAATATATTTTACGGGAAATTGGCCTTTAGTCTCCAGCCGTCGATTTTTTTTGTGTCCAGTCCCTGGGAACTTTTTTAGTACCACATTTTGCATGAAGTATATCACATTTCCACATGAAGTGTACCACATTTTGTATGACATAGTACCACAATTTTGTGGGTAGGGAGTGAACCCAAAGAAATATTTTGATTAGAGATTTTTCACCAACTTCCCCTATATTTTATCCATAAAAATTACGGGTAATTAACATTTTTTGTCAATTGTATGTATAAATAAAGAAAATAATTTTTAATTTATTGAGAATTATTATTTATTTATTTAATATAAAAAGTTGGCACTCATGCCAATTTGGATAGATACTATAATAAATCTATAATTAGTCACAATCCGAAACAAAGTAGACATGATGAAAACAAAATCAAAGTGTTTTTTTCAAAATGTTATTAGAGTATGTCTGTTGTGAGACGGTCTCACGAATCTTTATCTGTGAGATCGGTCATCCTATCGATATTCACAATAAAAAATAATACTCTTAGCATAAAAAATAATATTTTTTCATAGATGACCCAAATAAGATATCCATCTCACAAAATACGACCCGTGAGATCGTCTCACACAAGTTTTTGCCATGTTATTATTCTTCCAATTACAAGATGTTTAGATTGTATTCTTTTTCACGTCTAAAAAATATTATAATTTTTTAAAGGCTATCATTTTATTTTCTTCTTCAAAAGCACATTATTACGTATAAAAACATTATTATTATTTTTAATTCAAATATTAAACCACTTTCCAAAAATATCTAATTATATTTAGAATATATTTAAACCTTTAACTACGCATAAAATATATCTTATCGTATGCACAGTGGTATGTCTCCATCAATATTTTCCCGTAAAAAATCTTTATATTTAAAAAGGAAACAAAAAGAAAACTTTGTGGATCTTAAATTTAAATTTCACTCCTTCAAAATTGAATTTACATTTTCGCACTATTCACATTGATAAATTATGAAAAATATCAAATTTTATTATTTAATTTGTTAAAATCGATGATTTTCTCTGTAATTTTGCACTGCAACTTGCAGCAAAATTGTATTCGAACTCCGTGCTCTCTCACATGTCATTATGACGCCAAAGTCGCAGTTTCCATGTGATGATTAAGTCCCCCCAACTCCCACACTAGTGTCAAGGCCAACTCGGTGACGCTGACTGTATCAAGAAAACAAGAAAGCATGAAGACCCATTTCAAATTTACTCACTTTACAGTTTTTCCCGGTGCAGAAGTTTAAGGAACAGTGTTGAATAGATCAAATCTGGTTATAAATTTAAGTCCCATTGAAGAAAGGAGAGATCTTTGGTAGTTGGGTTGGATTTTGTTTCCGATTATGAAGGCTAAAGGGGTGGCGGCGGCGGGAGTTGTATTGAATCCGAATCCTGCCATTTCTTTTGATTACAAAAGGTATAGAATTGGCAACGCGCTACCTTGTTTTCATCACTCCACGTGTCCATTTTCTTGATTGTTGTTTTCGGAGTTTTTGAATTGGTTTTTCTGTGATCTGTCGCTCTACATTGTAGACTCGCTTCGTATTATTCAGACATCATTAAACAAATTTTGATCTTTCTATATCTTCTAATTATATCCAGTTTTTCCAATTTATATTACTCTGGATCAGTTTACGTTAATTTGAAAGGAATTTAAAATGAGAAAAATTCTGGGGAAACTGTTTGTCTTTTACTTCAGGTTATACCGACAAATTGTGAATTTATAGGTACATTCGAAATGAGAGTGAATTTGCTCTGTTTTCTTGAAAACAGATAAGAATTCGATGGTTTGATTTTACTGAATTCAAGAAATTTATTTATTTAAATAGTTGATATTTTAAAGGAAGTAAATACCTTCTACTATTTTTTTTTTTTGGGTTTAAATTAAATCAAGGGGCACTTCGGAAATAGAAACTCGAGGTGAGTGTTGAACTGCGGTGGTGAGGACATGAGAATGATATGCTAACTACCTTTTGCAGCGAGAAATGTTTCTATTTAACCTGAGTCAGAGGTCTTCTGAGGCTGACTGCAGGTCTGCGGAATAGTAAAACTATTTTTTACTTGATTCTAGATGTGTAAACGTATGTCATTATGTTCGCGATAGTAATTTTCCCCCCCCGAATTTTATGCTTGATCCGATAACGATGAGAAAATAGACGTGAATTCTTATTTTTTAAAGAAAGGAAATTTTATGTTACTGAAAAAACAATGCAGCTAATATCTAGATCAGAGCTTTTTCTAAAATCTCGCTTTTACTTTGTTTTGTGTTTATAAAAAAAGCCTAGAAGAAAGTTTCAAGTCACTGCCGTGTATCATAGAGAACTATTACTTACGTTCAAGTTCCTCAAATTTTTGCAGGGATGCATATGGGTTTGCAGTTAGACCTCAACATCTGCAAAGATACCGGGAGTATGCTAATATATACAAGGTTTTGCCTCCTCGGAGCAAACTTAATCTTCTGAAACTCAGTGTCTTTTTAGTTAATTTTTTAAAAAAATTATCAAAGTTGACATACTCTTTTTGCTTACACTAATTAATAAAGGAAAGTTTGTCTTTTCAATTTGGCGTGTTTTTAGGAAGAGGAGGAGGAGAGATCAGACAGGTGGGAGGACTTCTTGGAAAGGCAAGCAGGGTCAGTTCTGTTGGGTAGGACTCTCTCTGACAAAGATAATGCCATAAATTCCAATGTTGAATCAACCAAGGTAATGAATGATGACTCCGATAGCAAGAACCCTAATTCTGATAGCTTTATCGAAGAAAACAAGAAAATTCCGTCTACTACAGAGACAAAAGTTCATCATATCCAAATATGGACAGTGATCAGACCATCTCTTCGAGCCATAGAGGACATGATGAGTTGTCGTGTAACAGCAAAAATCAATTCGGTAAAAAATGAACTAGCTTCTGTTGATGGCAAGCTACTCCATGCAATCGAAGAAGCTAGGCCTGTAAAAGGAGCATCTGAAGATGATTCTGATGAAGAGTTTTATGATTTGGAGAGATCAGAGTCAGATCCTGTTCAAGACGTCCCATCTTGTGACAGTACTCATTCCCCTGCAACTGGTTCTACTGGCAATGAAACTTATTCCGAATCTCTACCCCCTTGGAAGGAAGAACTAGAATGTCTTGTTCAGGGAGGAGTCCCGATGGCACTTAGGGGAGAGGTTTAGCGAACATTATTGATTTATATTTTGCCTTTTCCTCAAGCATTGTTTTACTCACTCTTTCGCTTCGACTTACAGTTGTGGCAGGCCTTTGTTGGTGTTAGAAAACGTCGAATTGAGAGATACTATAGCAATTTACTTGCTTCAGATACTAATGTAGAAAGCAAACATAAGGTTCCCCAGGACAAGAATCATGGGCTAGAGCGTGGAGGTGTGACAGAAAAATGGAAAGGGCAGATTGAGAAGGTTCTTTATTCTGAACTTGTGAAGTTGATGTACTAGTACTTCTAATTGCTTAAATTTTCACTTCCACGAGGAAACCTTGTTTCACTTGAAATGCAGGATTTGCCTCGAACATTTCCTGGACATCCTGCTTTGGATGAGGATGGTAGAAATGCTTTAAGGCGTTTATTGACAGCATATGCTCGGCATAATCCCTCTGTGGGATACTGCCAGGTATTTATGTCAGAAAGATTTTGATGATCTGTAACATGTCAGGCCCACGAAAATTACCGATGGGTGCTAAAATAACTGTTAGTCGTTGTAGATATGATAGGCATAACTTAGTATCCCATGGAGTGGAGGTGAGTTGGTTCTGGGGCTGTTAATAAAGGTGGTTCTTTTTGTTCTATTTTTAGTAGTGAATTATCGGAGGTGAGTTGGTTCTGGGGCTGTTAATAAAGGTGGGGGTTGGGACTTGGCTTTAGGCCAATGAAAGATGTAGTAAGATGTTTATATGTTTTAAATTCACAAATGTGGCTCTTGATTTGATTTGGGCATTAATATCTCATTTTAAGGACCACAATTGTATTTCTGAGCGTTTATTTGCTACTTGTGCTTTTCTGATCAACTCCATCAGCATTTCACTTTGTTTTATGCTTGCAAGTGTCATTTTGTTCATTTGCAAGCATCTCATTATACTTGGGAAAAAATCCCCTCGGGATCTTTCATGAGATGATTGTTTGATTTTTCTCAACTCATTTTTTGCCATTGATGAAGCATTGAAGAGTCTTGTCGGTGTTTCGGTTTCTGTGTTGTTATTGATGGTTACTCTATTTTCTTTTAAATTGATTTTTAAGTGGAGGCTATTCACATTCCTAACGCTGCAAGATAGTTTCATGCTGAAAATTCATGCTTTTATTTCATGAGCTTTTTTTTAAAAAAAAGAATCTTTTGCATATTAAATATTTGATTCAATTTTCAGTTTGAGGTTGTGAATCATTCTCACAAAATATCTCTTGCTTTATGGCATTGCTGATGTTTTTCCAATTTATACAGGCCATGAATTTCTTTGCTGGCTTGTTATTGCTTCTGATGCCAGAGGAAAATGCATTTTGGTTGGTTTCAATTATGGTTCGCTTTTATTTGCTTGGTATTTTTGCTTTTATTTCTAAGAGGACCTGACCATGCAAAGACTCTCAGCTTGCACATCAACCTGCATTTTACCATCTAATAGATGAACTTAATTACATATTTTATACATTGTTGGTGTTCGTCACGAACATGTGGTCAACTATTCAGAACTAAAAAAGTTCCTTGATTTTCAGGACTTTAATGGGAATTCTAGATGACTATTTTCATGGGTATTATTCAGAAGAAATGATCGAGGCTCAGGTACTTGTTTTTTGTTTTTGATTAGGAGTTCTTTCTATAGATTTAGAAATGATTTTTTAAGATTTCTTCTGTTGCATCGCCTTTTGGCAGGTTGACCAACTTGTTCTTGAGGAGTTGGTTCGAGAAAAATTTCCAAAATTGGGTTTGTTCCTATTTAATGATTTGTTGTTCACAGCTATCCGAATCAGATTTTAACATAATCATATCTTTCTGGTCCTCATTAATCTTATATCTGCTGCAGTAAACCATCTAGATTACTTGGGAGTGCAGGTGGCATGGGTGGTTGGGCCGTGGTTTCTCTCAATATTTATTAACATGCTTCCATGGGAAAGTGGTCTGGTTCTTTGTCTCGAACATTCAAAAGTTGATATAAATAGCATTTTGGCAGTTTAGATTCTATTGACTCTTCATGCTGTTATAATTAGTGGTATCACAAATATATGAACTCCCCGCCCTTTCTCCTTATTAGCTTTAAAGCAATTGACTTCTTACGAAAAAGCTTTAGATCTGATGTATTTTATCTGCTTTCAGTTCTTCGGGTCTGGGACGTGCTTCTATTTCAAGGAAATCGTGTAATGCTCTTTCGAACCGCACTTTCTTTAATGGAATTATATGGTAATGGGTCATGACATTCTTTATTTAACCATTTTGATACATTTCCCGAAATTCTGTCATCTGCGTGTGATATCTCTATGTACAGTAGCTGCCTTGGTCTTTTTGTTTACTTCTTTATTCATAAAATAACTATTTATTGTAACTATTATTTATATATATAGACATTAAACTTTGTAAAATACACCCTCTCTCTGATTAGTAGTATAAATTTTAGTATTTAATCAATAAATCATATGATGTGATGGATATATGTAATGCATGAAACCCAATGTGCGTGCTCAATTATTAGTATGTATATAGTGACATGTGAACTTTTTTTGTGTCTTACGTGTACAAACTTATGGTGACCATTTTGCAGGATCAAACTCACCTTTGTTCAGTTTTCTGCAGGACCTGCATTAGTTACAACCAAGGATGCTGGAGATGCTGTTACTCTTCTTCAGTCATTAGCTGGCTCCACATTTGATAGCAGTCAACTTGTCTTGACGGCTTGCATGGGTTACCATAATGTTAATGAGACAAGATTACAGGACCTGAGAAATAAATATCGGCCAGTTGTCAAGGCTGTATTAGAAGAAAGATCGAAAGGGTTTCGAATTTGGAAGGATTCCCAGGGCCTGGCTTCAAAATTGTACAGTTTCAAACAAGATCCTGGTTCAATGATGGTTGGTGCTGGTAAACCAGGACAAACCGATGTACAAACAAATGGCGGCGAGTCTTGCCTGGATTCTTCTTCTGACAATGTGAATGGGTTGTATATGAGTTTAAATGGGAACGAGGTGACTGATTCTGTCAAGGATATTCAAGATCAGGTAGATATATTTTGCAAGCATATAATATCACATAACGAGTTTATACCCTTTGCATGACCACAGAATTTTTAAAGTTTCCTTTACCTTGACTATGTTGGTTGTTCCTGCATCATCCAATACAAATATGAGGATTGAATATAAATATTTTTTATGGAAATTTTTTTATAATCCTATCAGTTGTTTTTATTTTCAATTTTGTGTCGATTTCTTAGAAATCAATAAAAACACACTTCAGAAAAGGTCTTTATACACCATGAAAACCTTAAAACTTGATCCATATTGCTCCTCTCTTTCTTGTTCACAAGAAATATTTTGGACCTTAAAAAAGTTGTTTTTCCTTATGTGCAGTACTCTGTGCGGATGACTTGTTATACAGTGTTGATCCTCACTTTTAAGTCACAGTCACAATTATCTTATTGAAACATTTTCAATTTTTTAAATCTTCTCTGCACAGGTAGTATGGCTTAAGGTTGAATTGTGCAAGCTTCTGGAAGAAAAACAATCTGCTGAACTCAGGTGAACGCACGCCTGTTCTATCGAGCTTCATTTACTTGTGCTGAAGGCAGTATTCATCTCATTGTTTTCATTCTGTACTTATTATAAGCTATAGCGGAGATAACTTGTAGGTTATCATATTATTTAGTTATTCTATCGCTCTTATAACAATGAAATCCCAAATTGCGTATCATTTGATGCTTACAAGTTGGCACTCTAACCACCATCCATTTGTTGAGTCAACCTCTACATTTTGTCATCTATCTATGAAGACCCGCTTCTAAATCTTAAATAGCTTATATAGAAATTATCTGATAGCTTAAAATTTTGGAATGTGAACAGTTTTTTCAAATCTTTTTGGAAAAGAACACTTCCAAATTAAATGTCTGAACATAATTTGATTATGGCCAGAGTATCAATTTTCCCGTTGATCAGTGATATAATTACTTTCTTTGTTGAAATATATGCTAAATGAGTTGCACATTTCTGATTGAATTACACTTCTTACTTTTTAAGTTTTACACCATTGTATTTGTTGTACAGAGCCGAAGAACTCGAAACTGCATTGATGGAGATGGTTAAGCAGGATAATCGGCGACAATTAAGTGCTAGGGTGTGTGAATCTCCATGAACTCATATCCTGTGCTTGTGTATATGCTTTGAAGCGTGATCTATAGGATGCAAGCTGTTGATAACCCTCACCTTCCAACTTTACTTTATTAGTTTTTTTTTTCTTTTGATGGATATTTTTCTCGTTCTTCTCCTTGTGAATTTATTTCTTTGCTAACTGGTGGAAATCTTGATTTCAGTCGTATTCCTGGAGCCACTGATGACATATAATTTATATAAACACTGTATAATTGATGAGACAATAGGGTATTTGCATGGTGAAGTTTTGTGAAACATGCCTCTATTTTAGAGTATTGTCTGTATATGTAAGTCTTATAGATGATAGTTTTTTTCCTTCTTGATTTATGAATCTTGCATATGCTTTATTTTAGAATTTGGCCTGATTTCTGACGCAAATACTTGAGTGGTGGTATCTTTACTTGTTTTCTACCTTATAGAATATAGAGGTACTTGCGATTGGACTAATCTATTGAGAGGATTGTTTCACTTTTGGCAAATTGGTGAGTGATTGTCTTGGTTCTTGGAAGTAAGTAGCAACATGGTTAATGTGTATCAAAGATGTACAAAAACTAGATATGAAACTTGGTACTTGGTGGTCTCTGGAGTGGGTAAGATCAGCAGTCTTTTAAAACTTAACCAGTGATTTATGTTAGATTGGTGTCTTTACCTTTGAAGTTGCGATGAATTAGCCAAGCGAAATTATGACTTTTCGATTTTGGCTTAACAAATTTAGGTTGAACAATTGGAGCGAGAGCTCTCTGAGCTTCGGCAGGCCTATGATGGTAAGCAGGAACAGGAAAAGGCCATGCTTCAGGTAATAATATTGCTATAAGATTCAGTGAAGAAAATGTTACTTATTATTTATCTTATAATTGCTTGTTAGTCATGGTGGTTAAATCTTTGGATTTTTCTAAAGATCTTAATGAGGGTAGAACAAGAACAGAAGGTGACTGAGGATGCTCGAAGATTTGCTGAACAAGACGCTGCTGCCCAGAGATATGCCTCTCAAGTGCTTCAGGTTTTTACCTCCTTTGAGATTGTTTGCAACTTTGCATACTTGTGATGTATTGTTCTAAGCATTCATTTTTGAAAATATGTGAAACAAAACCTGATAATAATTTTAAAAGATATTTCCTTGAGACCTCTTATAATTTGTTTTGTAATGAATTTTTTTCAAACTTTCATTGATACGGTGACTTGTTTCAAAATTAGTTGTTGCTTTGCCATAATTTGCTTTATGTTTAATTTAAAGGTATTGATATGACCATGTGTAGGAAAAATATGAAGAAGCAACTGGTGCTCTTGCGGAGATGGAAAAGAGAGCCGTTATGGCAGAGTCCATGCTTGAGGCAACTTTACAGTACCAGTCTGGGCAAACCAAAGCGCAACCTTCTCCACGGTATCTCACTAGTTTCCTGAATATAATTTTCTGTCAATTATAACCATTTGCAACTACAAAAACGAACTTGTTTTGTATGTATGCAGCATGCTTTTCCAGCCATCTTTTTTCTGTCTTTCCAAAGTTTCGGTGCCCTGTTTCGTTAAAAGAATTCTGTTTATCGCTGATGTGTGTAATTTTTTCAGATCTACACAGCAAGATTCTTCTGTCCTTCGAAGTAAGCAAGATCCTTCTCAAGAAATTCAGGCAAGAAAGACAGGCTTACTATCTAGACCATTTGGGCTAGGATGGCGCGAGAGGAACAAGGTCAGTTAATGCTTTCACTTCTCTTTCGATGTTTAATATGATATATTTAGTCCATGGTCTTTTTATTGGTTGATTGTCTGGTGCTTGTTACCTATCTGGGTTGCTTCCGTAGTCTATTAGGTTTCATTAGTATTCAACTATATATGTTCCTGTGACTACGCTATGCTAGCTTTTAATACTCTGAACTTTGACCTAATCACATTTACACCTCTCGTAGGGTTGTGCTATTTATTAATTTAATATATCAATGACAATTGTAACAACATTCATATGGGATATAAAAAATCTTGCATCTTTTTGTAAAATGTTTAGAAGAAGGAACTGCCAGAAAGACGAGGTTATAGGCACAGACCCTCGAACCTTCGGGTGCCCAGCTAAAAAATACACACACAGAGAGATGGAGATTTGAATATTTTGGTAAAACCTGCCATTTTACGACACGTTAATGTAGGTCACAGGAAAATTGTCGCGTGTCATTGTAATTATTCAAGTCTTTTGGTGTGTCTATATATAAATGACACCAAACTTTACGGGTCAATGGTCATTATTCTAATCTAGTCTCATCGTTTTCTTTTCCAAGTGACGGAACCGTGACAGTCTCTGGAATTTTTTCTTGGGATGATTGTGTACGAACTATATAAATAGCTACCAATTCCGATACTGACCACTTTCTGTAACACAAATGCAACAGGCAAAGTCAACGAGCGTTGAGGAACCCAATGATGGAAGAACATCAAACGAGGGACAGAGTTCAAGCACCGAACATGAGAAAACAAATGATCATCCGGTTGAAGAGAAGTGAAAAAAGAGGCACTTGAATGGTGGAACAGTTGTCGCAGGGAATCCTGTAAGAACCTTGAACCCTTCATTCTCGAGTCTTGTAAGGAACGCCATTTATCCAGGCAAGGCGCTTCAAGAGCCAAACAAAGATTCTGGTTCCGTTCTTTTAGCACATAAGAGGAAAGATATAGACTGCTATTGTTTGTTTGTTGATTCATTGATAATAAATGGTTGGTAAAGATAAAAAGTAAAAGAGATGTGACTCATCAAAGTTTAGCTAAGTTGTAATGTCTTTGCTATAGCTAAGGTACTCAAATCTTTTTTAGAATAGTGGAAAATGACAACAGTAGTAATTGTTCAGTGAAAATTATCATATTCTTATCAGTTTCCTGTTTTTCTTGGGCGAATTCTGCTAGGAACGGATTAAGTAGACATTATATTCAGGTTAACGCTAATTTAAGAAAGTTGCGCAATGAACCTTTATACTGGGAAGATGAACAGAAAAATATCAGGGTGATGAAGCAGGCTTAACATCATCAATTGGACGAGAAATTCCCTGTCGATCCCTCTCAAACCATCCTCAATATCAATTTGCTTCGTTCTTGCATTCTTCTGCATAAAAATGGCAAACTTGTAGAGCTTCATCCAAGTTAAAACTAGCGTTCAAAGCAATATAATTTAGATGAATTCAACAAAAACAGAGCAATATTTTCCAGACAGATTTTGGTAAAAAAATAAGAATGGTCCCACCATTTAATTCAAATGATTTTTTTAAAAAAGAATTGAGAGAGTAAGTCTAATGGGTCTGCCACTTTGATGAAGACCACAAACCTTTCGAGTGGTTTCAAGGTACCGTTTACACGAGGCATGGAACATATCGAACGCTGGATGAAGCATTAATTCACCTGCATCAAGGAATTCAAGCTTTGTTAATATCCAAAAAGATTAAATGTGATACTGAGAATCATTAGTGAGAATATCAAGGCAAGAAATAGTAAAGGTTTCGTGGCTCCAAGCCACGATCGATCTTAGCAGACTTGAAAAGATGAAGGCATCATCGTTGTTGATATCAGAGCCAGAATCCGATTCGTCGGAGCAACAGCTCGGACTCCTAGATTGTTGATGACAAAGTTTCCAAATCTGACGCCATTTCAAAACAGCGGCTACCAGTCTCTCCCAGTTTTCGTACGCCTTGGGCATATTTTCTCTTCAGAACGCTGTTATTTCAATAGCTGAAACAATTTTTGATGAGGAATGCATGACCCCATGTCTATTGAAAGTCTTTAGAAAGACCCTTGAGTTGATTTTTTTTGTCTGTTGCAACTTTTTGAGGAAATGCAACGTCAACTTTCGGAAGTATGTACGCAGCAACGACTTGCTTGACAGCTGGAATATATAAATACCTATCTCCTTGTCCACTTCAAAAGCGCGCGCGCACACACACACGTTATATTTAAGGTTTTACAAACGGCCAGACCGTCATTTTGTCTACTTTTTTGTATATCTTTTTCTAGGAATCATGCAGTGGATACCAACTCTTAACAAGCCAAAGATTCCCTAAACATGGGGGTGGATGCCCCTCAACTTCCAAAAGTTTAATTTTTACGTACAAGTTTTCAAAATTTTCAGAAAATATATAATCTTATTTTAACCTCAGTGAAAAATATCCTTTCTAATTTTGGACCTCTGACCGTCGCATCATGGCTTCATTTTGCATGTATTCCCGGACATGGCCGGAGAAATGAGGGACGTTACTTGGCAACCTCAGCTTCCAAAATATTTTAATTTTAGTTCACAAACTTTAAAAAATTTAAACAATATGAAAACATTTTTATGCATAACTCCCGTAATAATATGATCTCAAAATTTGCACCTACTAACAATCGAGGCTTATGTCGTATTACGAAATACCAATATAAAATATATTGCAATCAATTTGTTTAGTTTATTTTCTTAAGTTGCTATTGGTCAGATCCTACTAATGATAGCGTGACTTTTTATATATTTTATTCCGTTTATTGGGAAAATTTAATTGAAAAAACAGTTCAATCACACTCTCCTGTTCATTCTTTCTACGCCATTTTTTGGACAGAACTATTATGGTATTTTTTTAAAACAAGTATTATGGTATTTAAATGGTCTTAAAAGCATGAAATTTGAAGATGCAAGTAGTAGGTTCATGCACCAGGTTTCATTGTTTCAATACCTAAACTCGATCTACAACATCATAGCAGCATGCAGCTTCGTGGCTTGAATCCGCGACTTACTATATATAACCAAAGCTCCCTTCGCATTATTGAACTGACGGAGGTTTTGCTGGCTAGACTCTTGAACTGGCCGTTTCTGGGGACCAGTTCTGAGAAGCAATATAATTTATGGCTGTAGCCACATCTGCCATGGAAGGTCGGACGTCGGGATCCTTCTGAAGGCACATAGCAGCAAGAGCTAGAGCTTGATACAGACTCCTAACTGGGTACCGACCTTGCAGCATGGGATCAGCCATCTGTGTGAATTTTGTTCGATCTTGAAATAAAGGACGAGCCTGCAAAAGAGCAAGAGCAGTTAAAACGTCTGAGTCATATTCTCTAGGCATAACATTATTCCACCTATATTATAGACTTGATCTATCATGAATTCTCATTATAGATGAGTCACGAGCTTAATCTGAGGAAGGACACAACTCTCCTATTCTCATTCCAGCCACCCCCTGAATTGGGTGCTAACTCTTGCTAGTGCAATTTACTGGCTGTGCCTTTTCTTTTTTATTAGTCCAAAAGCGTTGTGCTTAGACGAGGGAATCGATGTGGATCCCCCACCACTACAATAACCAAAAAAGGGAAGTGGACAAGTCTCACCACAAAGGGTACAAAAGATCAGTGCATTTTTACAAAAGGAAGACTAGTTGTATCCAAGGTTCTAAAAAGCGTGAAGCGTCCCGAAGCGCGGATGTCAAGCTCCAAGCTTTTCAAGCTTAAGCGAGATTAGCACAGGCTTAAGCGTGAAAAAACGTTTTTTATCTTTAGTGTAATTGTAATTATCTCAAACCAATAAATAGATAAAATAATACATAAATATGATAAATTTAAGTCTGATGCGTTAATTTTCATATTTATAAAATCATAAAAATATCAAAATTACAATCTTTATTTGTTTTTGCAACTAGAACACATTAAAAATGTTAAATATTTGTCAAATCATTATCAGGCACGCTTAATCATAATTAAAATTAAAAAACAAACATGTAAATTATAAACCTAATTTATTATTTTAAAATAAAAAGACATACCTTCGAAATAAAAAAATTTAAAAATAAATAGATACGATTAATTGTGCTTAAGCACGCTTAATTAAACACCTTAATTATGTTTAATTCGATCAAACTACAGTTTGACCGCTTTTTTCCGCTTTCTTCGAAGCGGGGCGTTTTTGCCGAGCTTCAAGCTTAAGCGCGCTTAAGCGAGGCTTAAGCGGGCTTTTTAGAACACTGGTTGTATCCATTTTTTTATAGAGCACACGTGTGCTCGGGGAATTGTTTCCAAAAGACAGTAAAACTTGTATGCGCGAATGCCCAATTAGCCTATGCCCTGGTCACCACATCTCCTTATGGGAAAACATGAAAGAATATTACCAGCCAACAAGAAAAAATCTTCTAGATTTGAAATACAATACGATTGTAATCCCATTTGACAAGATCAGATTAAATCAACTTGCTAAGAGATCAAAGAGTCCAATTTCTTCTATATTCTGTAATCTAGCATAGGTTAAGTCTGAATGAGGCAACATGCTTAAGCTAAGTCATAACTTCCCCCTGGCTACTATGCCAGCAAAAATGTTTCACAAGGAAAAAAAAGGTCCGAGAATCACGCACCCACACAACTAAACCGATCTCTTCAACGGCTCTTGAATTGTCAATAGCCCTTTTGCCAGTAATTATCTCCAGTAGGACAACTCCATAACTGTAAACATCTGCTTTGACTGTAAGTCGTCCTGTCATTGCATATTCTGGTGCACAATAGCCGTATGTTCCCATAACTCCAGTAGATACGTATGTTTGGTCACCAACTGGACCCAATTTGGCCAATCCAAAATGAGAGAGGATGATGCCCTTCACCAAGTAAAATATTTGAGCTCTTCACATTTCGGTGAATAACAGGTGGATTTGCCGTATCATGCATATACACCAAGCACTTTGCTACACCAGTGGCTATTTTCATCCTTGTGTTCCAGTCAAGCGGCGCTTTCTCAGGTTGAAGGTCTGTAATGTGCAAACATAGAGTGTTTTTATATGCTAGAAAAACAATGTTTGAAGCCATCTCAAGCATATCGTAAGGAGCGAGGATGCTAAAATAAGAGGCACGAGAGATGTTTAGTAAAAAAATTAGCAAAAGAGTTTCCTAGTGAATGGTGTCGTCAATCATTGACAGCAAATATTTCAGAGCCCACTTATACAATAGCAACTTCAGAATCAAATGACACTAACAAGTTTGTTAGTAGTGAACGCTTTTTCAACCCTTTTATCTAATAACAATAATGATAGATGCTGAAATGTCACGATCTATATTACTATATACCATGTAGATGGTCATCCAAAGATCCAAATGGCATGTACTCCTGAACTAAAAGTCTATGATCACCATCAGCACAATACCCTATGAGGTTCACCATGTTCGGGTGGTGAAGTGAACTCAGCATCAACACTTCGACAAGAAATTCCCGGTTTCCTTGCACACCGTTCCTATCAATTTGCTTTACAGCCACAATCTACATGAAAAGGTTCGTAGGGTTCTGGTTTTAGTGATCAAACTCCATGATTAATTAGTAAAAGTTGCATTTCATGTGTGTGTAAGTGTGCATGAGAAAATTCAAAGGAGAATAAGAGGTGATTGATACAATCTGAAAACACTCAAAAGCACCACGTACACAAAGAACCACATGAACTATTCAATTGCTTTAAAAAAAAAACACATATGCGACAGTTCCATGATGTTAGAATGAGAAAGAATAATAATTTCCAACTCTCCTATATGGATAGAGATTAGAGAAAAAGGTTCGAAACTTTATATTTTACTGAAAGTTTATTATATTACACATGGAGAAGAATAAAAGCAGGTCTTCCCCAAACAGAATTTCAAAGCAGGAATAAGATGCACTCAATGAAAAGGAAGCATTTCTATCCCAATTTCTTCCTTTTAAGTAACACAAAACCTGTTTAGTGCCCTTAAGTTGACCTTTATACAACCTTCCAAATCCACCTTCACTCAAAATGAAATCTGGTCTAAAATTCTCAGTAGCAGCAGTCAATTCAGGAAAAGTAAATATGCGTGGACCAGTATGAATCAATCCCTCATCTGTTGAAGCTTTCTTTATCTTCAGCTCTTCTGCAAGAGACATCTAAACCGATCAGATGGAAAAATAATCTAAGGAAGATCAAGAAGTAGTGGTAAATGGCCGTTGATCGCTTCCAGTTTATAAATAGATGGACCTTGAACTTGAAGGCTTGAAAAGCCAAAGGGAACACCATTGAAGGAAGTAGAGCTTGATTCCGATGCTTCGGAGCAGGTGCTCGGACTCCTCGAGTGTTGGTGGCAAAGTTCCCAGAGCTGCTGTTTCTTCAAAACTGCTGCCACGAGCCTCTCCCAGTTGTCGTACACCCGAGACATCTCCTCTCCTCCCTCTACGATTTTAAGAAAATTATCTGTTATGCTTATTTCGATCGTTCGACGTTTGATGTCGGGAATCCATTTGCTATAAACAAATCTTGTGTTGATTTTTCAATGGCACTTCTAAGAGCTAGCTGGCACGAGACTATCGGAGCATATATGTTCAAAGGGCAGGCCGGAAAATGTCAAATTGATTAGATTTGGATGGAGACTAATTTGACGTCAGAGTTTCCGTATGTTCTTATTTTAAAATTTAGCCTTTTTCCAAGAAATTTAAATTTCTTGCTAAATAAGCAAGATATTATGATTTATAAAAAGGAAGTTGGTGGAAAATTTTCAATCAAAACATTTTTTTGGGTTCATTTCCTACTTACAAAATTGTGGTACTATGTCATACAAATTGTGGTACACTTCATGTGAAAATGTGGTACATTTCATGTGAAAATGTGGTACTAAAAATGAACACAAAAAAAAAACGACGGCTGGGACTGAAAGCCAATTTCCCGATTTATAAACGTATATATATTATTGTAATTAGAGGTGTTCTTCCATGGATTCGATTTTTATTTTGATTTTTTCGATTTTTGATTTGATTTTATAAATATATAATCGGATATTCGAATTATTTTTCTTCGGTTTGTTTCGATTTTCTACTGAAATGGTTCGGTTATTTCGGTTTTGATACAATTATTTAAATTAATAAGATAATATATTGTAAAATATAATATTTTATTTTTTTACGTGATTTTTTAGTAAAACATCTAAATATAAAGTCTAAATAAAGTACATAAACTACAATCAATTAAATATTAT
The DNA here is from genome assembly GCF_012295235.1 of Primulina huaijiensis. NCBI lineage: Eukaryota > Viridiplantae > Streptophyta > Magnoliopsida > Lamiales > Gesneriaceae > Primulina > Primulina huaijiensis. Next base: position 2,101,346 of record NC_133317.1, on the reverse strand, counting down.
TCAAAATAATTCAACATTCACTAATATCATCTCAAAAAATATATAATAAAAATAAAATTGTTAATTTAATGAAAATTTTGGTTTTTTCGGTTGGTTTGGTTTTTATATATATAATCTGAAATCGAACCAAACAAATTTCGATTTTAACATTAAAATCCGAATTATAAAATTCAGTTTTCGGCTCGGTTCAGTGTTCAGTTTTTTCAATTTGGATTTTCAGTTTTTTCGATTTTATTGGAAGTTTGACACCCTTAATTACAACAAACTAAAAACAGATAAAGGTTTTCCCCTCACTAAAAAAGTCACAATGAGGTTATTCTCTTGCTAATTATGATTTTGAGATCGAACTTTTAAATATCGATGTCTTTGAACAATTCAGTTAATGACTCTAGCTTGGGTTTGATCTTTGATGAATGTAAAAACACGAATTTTGATATTTAATCACGTTCTTTTGTTTTCGTTAGTTGGTATTATTCGATTTAGTTTAACGTAAATATCTTAGCCTTAAAAAAAAAAATTTAAGGTCAAACATAATTAGATAATAAATTGTGGAGCAACTTAACTTTTTGCTAAAACTTATTTCATCAAAATCAAATCATAAGAATTCAGTTTCAAATAATTATTTTTCATTAATTTCAAACTATCATTTGCTGTGCCAATATTGACAACAACTGGATTTCTCAGGCTTTAAACAAAATCATAAAATAGGAGATGAAAGTGGCAGCTAGCATAGAGATTGTAGCTTGTAGGCTCAAATATAAGCATGGAAGGGAATAATAAAAATATCTGGGTACCACAGTTTCCACCCCAGATGTTGAGAACTGAGATCGGCGCTTTTCCTGCTGTGCCAATATTGACAACAACTGGATTTCTCAGGTACTTCCTTGCCAGCCGCTTTACAGCTGGGTGGCATAGTAGCACTGAACATATAAGTAGTTCTATAAATGCTTTTCTCATCAAGTTCTTCATCTTCATTCTCTGGTTTCAAGTAACTCGAAGGCATGGCATCCAATACACCACCACTTGTAATTCAAAACCCATATCAATCATTCGGTCAGCCTCATCAAGAACAACATAATTACACTGATTCAATACTGCACACCGCCTCTCCAAACAGTCAATAAGACGTCCAGGTGTTGCAATCACTACTTCACACCCTTGCCTGATCCTAGACCCCTGTTGTTCTACGGATTGCCCGCCAACAATAGAGACACCATAATTCACAAATAATGAGCAAATTTGACAGTCTCGTCCTCAATCTGTCGTGCAAGCTCTCGTGTAGGAGCCATAACAACAGCATAAGGTCCCTCAGCCTCATTCTCCTCACTCATAGGAGGAAGTCTACTTATGTAAGTCAGCATAGGAAGTACAAATGCAGACGTTTTACCCGAACCAGTCTCAGCAATGCCAATGACATCTCTCTGCTGCAGTCCGAGGGGAATGGCAGCCATCTGAATGGGAGATGGGGTTTTGTAACCAGCCCTTTCGACGGCTTTTAACAACTCAGGAGTCAACATGCTTTCAGCCCAGCTCCGCATATGACGCGGAATTCTTGACCCCTTGTAAGAAATGCTGAAATCTTCTCTGAAAATTCTCCAATCCCTCTCGTTCATCTCCTCAAGCTTCTTCTCAGACCAATGTCTATCAACCCTCATATCAAGCGTGTCATATGAATCAGCAGCAAGCTCTTCTTCTTTTGAGCAGCAGCTTCCTCACGTGTCTCCTCAATCCCTTCCTTCTTGCGAATCTCTTCACGAAGATCTTTCTCATTCACAGCATCAAGTTTTTTCTGCTCCCTGCGGTCCATTCCAGCACGGAGTCCACGGCCAAAGAGGAGACGGGATTCATGAGGATTCTGGTAAAGGGAATTCTTGTCGCGAGATGTGTCCTCAGTGTTTTCCCAGTCAAAGGAGAATCAGAACTTCTCACTTGGTTTAATCACCCGCTTCTTAGGTTTTTTCGATCCCAAGTACTGCTCCTTGATAGCAGCAAGCTCAACTTCACGCTCCCTCTCAGCCAATTTCTCCAATCGAGCACGGTCCCACGCCTTGTGTTCTTCCTCTAGTTCTCTCTCTCTGTTTCGACGCTCGTTGTACCTGTCCCTTTCCCTCTCCCGCTAGCTCTCCCTATCCCGTTTCCGACGCTCAGAATCCCGGTCGAGGTAGCGGTCACGGTCTCGATCACCTGAAGATGGTGGTTTTGACTCATCGCCATTGTCGGATTGAAGGAGAAGCGCGTCAGAAAAACCGGCTTCTTCGCCCCCCTCAGCTTCTGCACTTGTTTTCACGGATGCCATCGGAATTCAACAAACGAATTTGCACAATCGGGTGGTTCGATGATTTCATAACCATTATTTTTTACCTATGTTTTTCATTAAAATTTTACAAGATGTTCTCTTATTATACCATAAAGATGATTCGATTACAATCTGCTAAAATTTAAAATAATTATTGACATACTAATTTTATTTATTAACATACATTTAAAAAAAATCAATAAAATTTCCTTTTCATTGAGGTTTCATTAATCTTACTTTTTCTGCAATTAAATTTTCTACTCTATCCTCGACAAAATCCCCAAGCAATTCTTTCTTCTTGAACAACTTAAGTAACTTCGTTTTTACGAAGGAGTTTGTCATATTCTATCAGGAAGCCTATGCCATTTACAACCCAGGCATATCTGGGATGCCCCGATTACCCAAAGCGCAACACATTTAACTTGAATAACAAGGACAATATATCATCTAAAATACAATCTTTACAAAAAGAAAAGCGTCCCTGGACTCAAACTCCATTGAAATACCAAAATGTAGAAGGCCAACAGAGCCAAGAGATAGAGAAAAGTTAACGAGGGACAAATTAAATGGAAACGGTAAAATACATAAGGTCACTGATACATGAGCACGTTGCATCTTTTATATAGATGGAATCATCGATTTTGGGTCAATAAAAGTTCTCACAAACTAAGTTAAAAACGGATGGTTTACTTGTGGTCTACCCTGCTCTCTTCCTTGAAAATTCCATCCCCCGCGTGCCTGCAACAAAATTCATTCTCGGGTGCTTGCTCAGTGAGAACATTACAAGTTCATCTCCTGATGCATAATATATTACTGTCTATAGAGCATTTCATGTCAACTCGCCTAATAATTTTCTACATTTTGGTTCAATGTGCATTTTCTATATATGTCCAAACAATACCATCTATAAGCTACAGATTCTCTCCAAAAGAATTTCAACAAGAACAGCCGCCATTTTTTCCTCAATGAATAATTTCACATCGCAGCTTATGATGAAGATCCACCCAAAATTTCACTAAGCTTCCAAATTTAAACCCATCTAATATTCCAGTAATTATTGTGTAGCAAGGCCAACATTTATTTAGTTTCACCATTTTACGACATCGTTAACAGCTTCCAATGGCTCCATCAAGATGGAAAAGTTTATTCGGTTGAATTGTTCCCATAAGTGATAAAAAATCTGAAATATGATATCGGCGTTCAGAAACAAACCTCCAAGAAGTTAGATTTCGAGCTTTTCTATCCAACTGTAGATTTTCTAAAGCAGCTGAAGCATGCATCATATCTTCAGGAAGGTCATCATTATCATATCTCCAATTGTAATCATCTTTCCGATAGCTAGAAGTAGATGACCCTGCTCTTCGATCTGAAACTTTGACAAAGTAAGACAATAAAAGAGAACAATGGAAATGGTGTTGCAGAACCAACTTCAAATAGTTTTACTGCTCACCAGATGCTTGTGAAGAAGGAAGAGGCCTGCAATGAGCAATCCATTAAACTGTAATTTATGTACTAAAATTGGAATCAAGTAAAAAAAAAAGCACAAGAAAAATAAGATTATTGAAAACGAACCTGCCTAATGGAGGTAAACCCCCTGCAACTGATGATGATGGTGGTCTCTTAATATTTCGAGCATCCAGGTTGGATAAGGCATCAGCATCTGGAGTGGTTAATCTCCTGTTGCTACCCCTACCCTGAGATAAATTCTGCATGCACATGAATCAGAACATGATGAAAAGCTAATGCTATCTAAGAAAAAGAAATTCAGCTTTGTGATATCAAAACAGATGAGAATAATTCAGCTCACATTTTTAGCACCGTTATCTGCATAAAAAGTTCATATTATGTGCTACAGTCATGCTAGGATTAAATGACACGTGAAAATTCTACGTTACAGGTTTTTATACTACCTATTATAATATGTGATGGAAACAAGAAAACAACAATTACTATTTACTATTTACATATTATAATGATTGCTTGGTAACACCTGTTTAGCATATTTACCAAGTGAAAGATAGCTGCATTCAAGGCATCATTAAAAACATCATACAAGTCAAAGGACCGGTTTCAAAATTTCACAAGGAAAGTACACTTCATCAGACCTCAAACTTCAAGAATCCTTCAAGAACATCCAAGAGTAAAGGGCCACTGTCTCCGTTCCTGTTCAGATCATACCCATTTTTTATGCTGAATTCTTTTAGCTCAGATTTCCAGGAATCTTTTGGCTGAAAAACAAAAAGAATTTAATAGATGATGATTACATAGATGTCATGGAGAAAACATTCAAAAGAGTTAAATAACCAAATTGACGACAGATTATGGGAAATACCAAATTGCTCTCTGGTATGTAGACTTTCAGCGTGTGGTTTAACTGAGCCCACTCCAAATATTCACAGATCAATGCAGTTAGAAGTCTTCCTGTCAAAGTATCAACATACAGACAAATAATTTATCGTAACTAGCATCTTAGACAACCCCAAGTGCACACATTAAGTACTAATTACTAATGATCCTGATAAATATTAGGTCGCTACAAAGATAGTTCCATTGAGTTTGCAGTCACTTAAATCTTTTCACGCAACCTGCATGGTAACCTTACATCTAAGAAAGAAAAAGTAATTGTGTTTGGCATTTCAAAATTGTAGCATGTCCGTTTCTATTCGGTACATGAAGAAAAAGAGATGATATGGAGCCTGAATGTCACATACATGCATGCAGATTAACACATGTATCGAGGATAGAACATAACAGGAAAGTTGGAAATAATTCACCTGAAGGAGAGTTATGGAGTTGCTTTGCACGACCATTGCAGCTACCCAATAGTGCAGGAGGCAGACCTTCTTTCTCTATCACCCCATCCTCTTCTTCAATCGCTTCAAACACACTGGCTCTCAGCTCAGCCTAATAACAAAGAATATATTAACAATATTTCCTGAAAACAGCTGCATTAGCAAATTTTCCCCTTATTTAGGCGTGGGAGTACTTTATTTTCAGTGTATATGAGCTTTTACTAAATTGCAAGCAACTCATATGATTCTTTGAAAAACTTAGCTGCCGTGAACTTACTAGCATCATATGGCTTGAGTATTCTTAATTATTACCTTAATATATGCAGCAACACATCTAACTATTGTTGGCTTCTCAAGTTCAGTCACCAAACAAACTCACACACACACATTAAACTTGCCCATTCAGACACCAATTTACAAAAAAGACAAGAAAATGCATTTCCATTTCAAAAACCTTTGTTGCGATCCTATATAATCCAGAAAGTTAGTAACAGAACGAGTGAATGATTAATAAGCTCAAGACTATCCTACCTACAAGGCCAGTCTCTTGGATTTGGGTTTTCATCTCGGACTTCTGGCCTTATATTGGTGCTCTTGTTATTAGTTGATAAAGTGGAAGGAGCAGTCTGAGAAAGGACTACAATTGTATTGATTATTTGGCTCATGTTCATATTAAATATTCAAGTACGTATACCTACTAGTCATAGGTAAGAGAAAACCGTCATAGGACAGCTAAGAGTGCCGACTTCTCCAGGAGCAGACAATGTTTAAACTCACATCATACTAATAAGCTTGTGAGGCTTTCTCATCTACAATGCTGGTGTTTTGAGTTTAACCACTCCTCTCTCATCCCAGGCTTATGGTCAAACAACCTTAAGCATGCCATAAGAACTACCATTCCAAACCTTCGGTTCATTTCACAAATTCACAGGGTATGATAACAACCAATGCAATTCTCAAGAGAAATCAAGTAGCCACGTTTTCTTAAAAATCTATAATAAAATCCTACTTCCGCAAATTAAAATTTCCTTACCAGTTATTCCAAATTATCCGCATCCCCCCACCCCCCACCCCCCACCCCCCAATTATCTTTTCCGTTTTGAAAGCCCTCAACTTCTGTATTCAGACAAAAACACACCCACATGCATGATAATGAGAAATAAAATAAAAAACAGAGTTCGTAACAGATGGCTGAAAAATGAACGGGAGGAGTGATGCTTACTCGGATCTTGGCAAGGACGCCTTTCTTCTCAAGAGTACGAGTGATCAGGGTTTTTAAATCCATCATTTCTCTCGTATAATCGTCCATTCTAACGAAATTCTCACGATTTTCTGGTCGTCCTCAGCTCAGAATATTGAAGGACGGACCTGTGTTTCTCTGTCCTTTCCAATTCAGATTAGAGATTTGAGGAGCTCGGAAGCAAGGGCGTACGGTGGGTGTACGGTGGGGTGCGTAGCATAGTGGCAGTGTTGAAGCTCCTTTAAACAATAAAACGCTATTAAAATTATTAACTATATCACACGACTTTGCTTCGCGTCGTAGGAAAGTAAAAAACAGACACTTCCTAGTTATCAAAAATCAACTAATTAGTTTCAAAAAAAAAATCAACTAATTATTTTTCAAACGAAAATGGAATAGCCGCTCTCATTCGATTCGTATCGGGTGAAGACCGAACAAAAATTCAACTAATTAATACGTGTGGATTAAATAATAAAATATTATTAAATTAGTAAAATAATCAATTAGGCTGCGTTTGGTTGCAGGATAAAATAAACTAATGATTAATATGTAAATGATAAAGAAAATGATTGTCGTAGATATGTAATATATGGTAGTATGTTTGGTAAGATGTTTAAGTGTAGGATAATTTTGAAATTTTTGATGAAATGACAAAATTGCCCTTCGTCTTTTTTTTCTTCTTCCACTCCGGTGGCGGCGGTCCGGCAGTGGTCCGGCGACGGCTCCGGCAGCCGACGTGGCGGCGACGGCGGTAAGTCGGTGGTCCGACGGCGGCGATGGCGTTCCGGCGAAGGTCCGGCGAGTGCGGCGGCGGCGGTCTGGCAGCGGCGACGGTGGCGGCGATCCGGCGGCGGCGGAGGTCCGACGGCGGTCCGGCAGCGGCGACGGTGGCGGCGGTCCGACAGCCGAGGTGGTTCAATAGCGGTGAAGGAGGAAGGGTAAAATTGGAAAGGGAGTAGGGATAAAGGAGAGATTAATAATCCTACGGAGGAATGAGGTATTATTTTATCACACGTAATACCACCTAATCACTCATAGGAAGGATTGAGCTGGTTAAATAAAAACCGTACCAAACGCAGGATTAGGTGTGCTAAAATAATCTATCACACTTAATCCGCCAAACCAAACGCAGCCTTACTCTTTCATGTTGTTCGCGAGACTATTTATGATTCTAATTTCTAATATTAGGATGTCTAAATTTATTAATATTATCCTTATTTTTATAATCGGATGGTGATGAAATCGATCTATATCAAAAAAAATTCAATTGGAGAATCAAATCGAAACAATGTTATATTATATAATATAATAATATGATATAATAAATAATATATTTTAGAATTTAAAATTTTTATTAAAGTTTAAAATCTAAAATACAAATAATCATAATATCAAATATACATATATATATATATATATATGTATACTCAAATATTAATATTCATTATTAAAATAATATTTTTAACCAAGTTCAAAATTCAAATAATTTTTTTTCAGAGATATGAGAAATAAACAAATTTTAAAAGTTATAAAATAATAACGTTGAATTGGTTGAGCTATTTTTTAATCTAATAACCGGTTCATGGCTGATCAGATCGATTTTTGACTGGTTTGATCATTAGAACAACTTATGAGTAAGGTCCGGACTTGACCCATGCTTGATTACGGTAGGTCCGGTCATAGTTGTCAAAGGCGAGCGCCTACCAGGCGCGAGGCGCGGGCATTGCCCAGGCGCAACGATTTACAAAGGCGAGCCCAGGCGAGCGCCTCGGCTCGCCTTGGAAAAGCTCTCGGGCACGCCTGAGATTGCCTTTTTTTTTTTAATTCAGTGACAACTTCTCTGTTTTTTTTTAATATTAACTTAAAATGTAAAAGGCCCAACCCAACCTTAAACCCTAGCAGCCCAGTTAACAAATTAAATATCATGAGGCGACAAGAGCAGAAGTGTGCAGACTGCAACAGAATTACAGAAGCCAACAACGTGACAGCGTAAATAAGAGAAAGGCCAAAAACCATTTATTGAAGAAAGCTCAGGTATCAGTTCTAGGGACTCTGATAATTCGATGGAAGAAGATGAACTTGATTTGGATGATTGAAGAATTTTAATCGTGTTACATATTATAATGAACTTATTAATTATTTGTTGTTTTGTGTGACATTGTGACTTAATTATTTCATATTTTAATATATTATTCTAAAATAAATATATTTTTTTAAAAAATAAATAATGTGTGCCTCAGGCTCCAGAGCCCTTGTGCGCCTCGGTGTGCCTTGCGCCCTTGACAACTATGGGTCCGGTATAGTTTTGAAAATACCGAATGTTATGTCCCAAATCTCACTTGACTTTAGATCTCAGTTAATCAAAATCTTTTAGAACATTTTTTGTATCATTATTAATTACGTATGCTTGTATCAAATAAAATTTAACGAGTTGAATTAAACATTTTTAAATTTCTCATAATCAATACATCTAATAAATCTTTATTATCAATATGTAACTCAAAATATCACAAAGATTTTGATGCATGCATAATGTCATTATCTATTTGAATTTATGGTGATTTTGGTGGATATGAAAAGCTTGAATGTGAAACTTCGTTTCACTTGACAATTGTAGTTTGAACTCAACAAAACCATTTGATCATAAATATTCCTTCCCCAACTCCATTTTATCAGCTCCACTTCATTAATATATATATATATGGCAACTAATCAAACTATATGAAACTGCATCAAGAAATTACTCTTGAAACAAATTGCTAGCCTACAACGTTTATGCTTACCTCTAAAATGCTCAAATCGATCATCTGCACATTCTTGCTAGCCACAACCATAGCTAGCTCAGCAAGAATTCTTGATGAAGCAAGCACACAAGTTCCACTCCCAGACGAAGAACCGGATACTTCTGATCCTAGCTACTCCAAATAACCCTCATGTCGGCACCCACTTTTACTCAGCCAAGCGGGCAGTTTCCAGCCACTCTGCCACCGAATCCTTCAGCACCCGAGCCTGACATTTCCAACACTCAAACTCCACCAATAAGCAACATGTCACCGGTAACCACTCCTGCCACCACCACGACCACTGGAGGAGCTGCCACCAGTACAGCCTCCGGTTCCACTACTGCATACCACCCTACTCTCTCCTTCTTCATGCATGACATCCTAGGTGGCTCACACCCTTCAGGTATAAAAATGACTGGGATTGTCGCCAATTCCAATGCTAACAACCGCCCATTCTCAAAGCCGAATAATCAGATCTTCCCCATCAATGGTGGTCATGTGCCGCTAAACACCATCAATGGGGTCATCAACAACAACAACAACAACTTCCCCTCCCTAATTGGTCTAAACGCTCCCCTACTAACACTCTCCTCCAAAATAATGGCAACAATAACATCATAAATGGTGGAAACAACCAGGCCTTCGTCACAGCTGGGCAGTTACCCGTACGCGTAACCCTCCAACAGCTAAAGGATATGCAACCATTGAGACTCTTCCTCATAAGGATCAGCATACAACTAATGAGCTGGAAACAATTACACATTTCGCTCTTTATCTTACTCCATAGAGGGTTCTACCTTCCTTTTATATATCCTTTTTCTTTTTCCTGCGTGCTCTTCATATGTTTTTCCGTAGTTTATCTTATTTGGTTGTGTGATCGATGGTTTTGTGAAATGCATTTCTATGTTTGTTAATCTCCCTTTTCATCATTATTACGACTGTGTTTTAATTGATCAATAGGGCTTCAAAGTAGTCGGGTTTTCTTCACTGTGCACAAAGAGCTAACCATTCATACAATCGTGTGTGTGTGTATATATATATTGAAAAAAAACCATAAGAAAAAAAAATATGTGAACTCCATCAAAGTTAGGGGTAAAACTTATGTTATATAATAGTAAATATAGTAGTTATTGTAAATTTTAAATTAATGTGATATTTAGTATAACGACACTTTGCAATGGCAAGTGATTTAAAAAAATTGTTTTTTTTTAAAAAAAGTTGATATGAAATGTTAAATAATAATTTATGAGAAAATATTGGGGGAGAAAATTCTGAGTATTTATAAAATGAAAAAAGTTAGAGTTTTCCAAATCAATATAAAAAAGTACTATTTATAATAATTGAGTAGTACTAAAGAAGTCACCTCCCTCGTCTCTCCGTCGTCCGATCGTCCCCTCTCCCTATTTTCAGATTTCTCCAATCAACCAACCAATCCCCTTTCTTCTTCCCCAAGCGCGCCAAATACAAATCCAACACCCAGGTACTCCCCCGCCCACCGCCACACTGTAATATGTATCTACTCGTGCTAATTTCTGATAATTATAATTGTATGGGGTGAAATCAATCACAGCCGTTTGAAAGTTTCATGCTTTATGATTTTTTATGGCGATGCTTCTTGTTAATCCGAGCAAAATTTTGGTGATTTTTTTTGTTGTTTTTCGTTTTCGGAATTTTTTACTGTTCTAGGGTTTGGATTGGGAATGGCTGAGAGTCCTGGTGGATTTGCCGGTGGAAGTGGCAGCCACGATAGCGGCGGCGGGGATCACAGTCCGCAGTCTAGCGTGAAAGAGCAGGATCGCTTCCTCCCAATTGCAAATATTGGCCGTATCATGAAGAAAGCGTTGCCTGCGAATGGAAAGATAGCGAAGGATGCGAAGGACACGGTTCAAGAATGCGTCTCTGAGTTCATCAGTTTCGTCACAAGCGAGTACGTTCCTTGCAAAATTTGCGTATCTTGTATTTTAACTGAACGTGGAATTTTTATGTTTCTATTGTAAAATAAATTTGTCTGAGCTCATTACTCTTGTTTCTGTCTGTGTATTACCTGTATATTTGTCCTGATATATGTTAGGAGAATGCATCGAATTGTTGTAGCGCATGTTTCTTATTTTTTGTGCTATTTTTTCCATCTTGGTTATTGGGAAAGAAGCTTTTGTACTATTAGGGAGGATGGGTATTGGTATATGTTCCTTGTTGTAATGTTTTGTGTTGTGTGGTATGACTCATTTTGTAATAGCTGAATCAGTTTTATCTTTGATTAGATAACAAGTATTTGATTCATGTGGAAAATAGAAATTTTTTTGTATGTATATATTGATTTGGAATAAACTTTAACTGTTGCATTGATTTTTTCTGGAAGCCAGCATCTCATTATTGATTGTCATCTGCTCAGGTTCTGTGACCTCAATCACTTCCCTTGCCTCTTCCCAATGCCTGACTATATATGTCATTAGCATGTTGGTAACCTTACTGATTCAATTCCTTTCATTGATCAACTAGTGCCCGACATGCTCTAAATTTTCATGGTTCTTTCCTTAGTTCCTGGTTTAGAAATGGAAATTAGGCTTCCCCACCTCCAAGTAAAGTGCATGCATCCGCGATGCATCTTCAATTTTCCCATATGGCCCTTGAATGAGTTAGTGCACCTTGATAAGCTGGGCCAAGAATATTGGTTCTAGAATGAATCAGTTAAAAGCTGGAAAGGGGAGTCCACTCGACTATTTAAGAGGACATGTGAGTAGATTGCCCTTCTCATCCATGCTTACAGCCACAATCATGTTCAAATCACCATTCAGTTGAGTAGCATACTTTTCAATGACTATTTTTTAAAAATGATTTTGTCTACAAACGTTTTCGGTTCGGTTTTATATTTATACTTGCTCAAAAGAGTAGGTGGTGACACCTGACCAAGAAAATCGCCTTCAGAGCAATCTCTCAGCAGGGAGAGCAATTCAAACGCATCTACACAATTTTTCATTTGGTTAAAAATACCTTAACTCGGGAATACATTATGTATTTTCATTCTGCTCTTGGATATTTGATTGGTTACTTTTTGTTTAGCCTAAATCTCGTTGATGTTTTCATTTGATGATGTACCTTATTCGTGCCATCTCAAAAGTAGAATTTATTTGCCTTTTGGGTGTTAAACTAAAATGTTATGCATTGTGAATATGCATGCATGTTTCTTTATTGAATACAGTACACGGGGTTGTGTTATTAAATTCTTTAGTTTTATGAAGATGGGTTTTACTTTACCTCGTGTTTGTTGAATAGAGCTAGTGACAAATGCCAAAAAGAGAAGAGAAAGACTATAAACGGGGATGATTTGTTGTGGGCAATGGCAACATTAGGTTTCGAGGAATATATAGCCCCGCTGAAGGCGTATTTGGCTAGGTACAGAGAGGTACTATCTTATTTTCTGTGGTTATCTGGTAACCTTTTTCCCACCTAATATGTGTTTTGGGAAGTTATTACCGTCCCATTCGATCCATGGACAGGACACGGCAAACGTAAGAAGACAGTGGTAGATTGTTTTATGTTTTTTTAAAATTTTCTTGGCTTTTTTCACCTGAATTTAAAGTTGATTAATGAGATCATCTAATTCGCTCAACCTTTTTGTCTCGGTACATTTGGTGAATGACTGCTATATTTTCAGTTAGAGGTATGCACATCAGCTTCTTCTTCAACTTTTCTCGACTTCATTTAGTTGCTCTATAGAGATCATTTGTTTGACAATTGTCAGGGTGACGCCAAGGGATCTGCTAGGGTTGGAGATGGATCTTCTAGCAAAGAAATCGGAACTCAGCAGCCTTCTGAGCCACAGGTTAGCTTATGTATATTCCTTTATGCTTTGTTAGCTTTTTAGATGTCATCAACAGCGGAGATATCATAATCAAATCTTTTTAGGAATGGCTTGGAAATTGAAACTTATTTCTTGTTACTGTATTGATTTTTAGCAGTTTGTTCATCAAGCTCCTTTTCCACAAGGCTTCAGCTACTCTAGTTCCCAAATCAAATTCTGAGTGAGAGGCCTCTGCTACTCAAACGCCAACTTAAGTATTTGATTTATGTGGTGAAATTTCAACATTTACATCTCAAACAATAGTATAGTACGCTTTCTTCGTCTGTAACTTGTTCTCTGTAAATTCTACACTTAAATGTGACTTTTTGCTCTTCGTTTGGATATCTTATATCGAGGGAGTGACTATGTAAAGGAAGGATTTTTAGAAAAACAAAACATACCGTGGATCCATTCATGCCTCATAGTTCACAAACGATGCATTGCTATCAATTAAGTGCCCATCTCATTCTCTTTCATTATTTTTTATGGTTAATATGCTGATATTATTAGCTATCAATTATAATTCTGAAAAGTGCCCATTTTATTCTCTTTTATTATTTTTTTATGGTTAATATGCTGATATTATTAAAATTACAGCAATATATCGAAGTAAAGAAATCAGAAATGTGAGTTCTCTGTTTTTTATAAGCAAATCCAACTAAACTATTGTTCTCAAAAAAAAAAAAAAATCCAACTAAACTATTGCATTGCATCCAATTATTTTACCCATTTTAAGATTCACGAGCCACCATGTATTGTCAAATTAATATTATTAAAAAAACGTAGAAGTAATCGTCCCTCTAAGTTATGTGTTACGTGTTAATATTTCGACGCACGTAGTGTTGTTTTTTGGTCTGTTTAGAATTTAAAGATCCGAGCCAAAAGGACACGTTATGTGCTACGTGTTTATATTTCAACGCTTTAAATGCTTAAGAGCCGACACCTGCTCGAATCCTTGGTTCTAATTTAATTTTTCATCATCTTGTTGAGCATTATTTTCCAAGATCTGCTTTTCAACCAAAAGTTGAAGTTGATTCAATTATGGGTTCCGAGACATTTCTTGAAGTGATTCTGGCAATTCTCTTACCACCTGTTGGGGTCTTCCTTAGATACGGATGCGGGGTAATCTTCTTCTTCGTCTTCTTCTTTTTTCCAAGTATTTATTTTCCCACTAATGCTTGAATTATTCACTACATTGTTTGCACAACAGTATTTCAATTTATGTATAGAATTTATAATTATTTGTAGTTTGTTACCTTGGAATCAGGTGGAATTTTGGATCGATTTGTTGCTTACACTACTGGGATACATACCGGGGATCATCTACGCAATTTACGTATTAGTTGGATAACTAATGTCGTTCTGGGGTGGGTGTGTGGACAAGCATTTGATTTTAAGGCCATGTTTGTATTATGAACTTTCAAGGAATGATTAATGATGTGAAATTAATCGCTTGCTGACTTTACATTTTATATATGTTGGGTGATGAATTAATGTTCCTTCCTTCGCACTTAGCAAAATCAATATAAATCGATAAATAATGAGTCAAATACTAAGAAACAAAAATCTATGTATAATTTTACTTGATGCAAGCAAGCAAGCATAAACACTGTATTCGACCGAGATTCAATAGTCATGAGTTCGATTCTTGTGTCGGGTGCTTGCATTATCGCCAAAATGAACTCGAATTGTGTGCGAAGAGCAAGAGAAGCTTTCTTTTGGTTGTAAGGTGCTATTGTTTCCAACACATGAGTGATTTTCGTTGATTGGGCAAACTAAAGTGGAAGTTGGTGAAAAATCCCCAATCAAAATATTTCTTTGGGGAAGGTCAATTTACCGCTATAGTGAGAAGCAGCAATGATGTATATTGGTACTTTTTAGCTCACACGCACAGTGTTGATATTTGTACTTCTTTCAAAGATATAAATGGAAATTCGTCTTCAAATTTCTCACACCCTTGCACCTTGATAAGGCGCGGATATTGGTTCATGATATTCCTTCTATACAGTTCGTGTCATAAAGTCTAAAAACAATAATTTCGAAATCGGACGTAAAAAATTAATATTTCAAGTCAAGAGTTTTTAATATAAAACTAATTATCTTAATTAAGTATCAAAATTTTATTAAATTAAATAGAAAAATTCTAAACTAATTGCAACTGTTTTTTTTTTCATTAACAAAACACTTACACATAGACCGCGGTTTCTCTGTTGGCAATAACTGTGGTTGGGTATGTCGAGTCAATTTCACTGGATGACAATATTCGGTCGAACAGAAACCTCTCGAGGTTGGGACGTAACCGAGCTGAATTCTGCATGGATGATGATATCGAAGGTGTTTGTGGCATAGCTCATCCGATTATCTGATGTTCGGAGAACAAGTTTAAACAAAGCAAATGTACTAGTGCTTGTTCCCGGATATCCGAAGAAATATAGAAAGAAACCAAGTGCTTCAGAGAGGTTGCACCGATCTGACATATTAAGGTCTGAAATTGCCAAAGAGACCAAAACCGGGTTTTGAATGTTTCGGCCTTTCCGTCAGAATGTCACATAAATTCATCTATGCATGAGGGGCAAAATAGCGTAATTATAATATACTCAATATCTATGTTTACTTTAAATATTTCATCTATTTTTATACTAATAATAATAATAATAATAATAATATATACATGATTGCAACATAATATCAAATTATGCCGGAGACTTCAAATAGAAGTCGCATTCTCATTGAGCACGAGCTCAACGGTTCCTTGACTACCGTATAAACAAACGCCACGTCGTAAACGCTAGATGGCGAAACGCGCTGTCTCGTTGGTGGCTCCAGTTGAATGGTCTTTTTCTCTTGTTAAAAAGTCGGCACCGGATGGATAGAACCGGACGGTGAACTCGGCCACGTGTTACTCTTATAGCATAAACATGCCTACACTGATTGGCCAATGCATCCAAAAGTTGTTAACATCCTATAAAGGTTTGAGTCATTTTATTCTAGACGAGTGTAACATCAAGCTAAGTCTGTTAAGACGTAAATTATTTAATTTTTATTTTTGGAACGGAAAAATTTTATTTTTAATAAATTAATGTTGTTATTGGAACACAATTGAATAAAATTACAAATTAATGGACTAAGATAGTTAATTGACCGATAACATGATTAAAAATGAAAAACATGACATTTATAGGATAGACAACGTTATTTTCCCTTCACTAAATAACACAAGACTTTTAAATTCACAATTTTTTGCATTGTATTTTTCCGAATTCAATATAATGCATCAAATGTATATTTGAGGGCTAATTGCATTAACCTTCTTTGTGAAAAGTCTAATAGACATAAACTCCCTAAAAGTTATTAACAAGCTAATACATCCTTCATTAAAAAAAAAACACACATGTCATCCATATGATATAAAAACTCATACATATTTACTCAATCTGTTATAGGGTTTTATGTCTGATTTTTAAAACCACGGTCTACGGAATCTAAAACGATAATAATTTTACATAACGATATTTTGAAATTTTTTGAATTTTTAGAGGGTGTGCTAATGCATTATTCATATTCATGTAATTCATGTCACAATCTATTTCATAAAAATATTTTTTAAAAAAATTATGACATTTGGTATATTGCGTCACATGATCTCCCTCCAACCCCAACTACGTACGTCTCTCACTATAAATACTAGACAAGTCTCCAAATGATCGAAGCACGGGAAACCAATTGGCATGATTACTGAAAACACCACCACCACTCCCGTCGCTGCAACGGCGGCGGAAGTTAGCCACTCCTCCTCCTCCTCCCTATCTCCTGCTTCATCAACTTCATGTCCTCCGCCAGCGATTATTCTCAGCCCATGTGCTGCCTGCAAGATCCTCCGCCGAAGATGCGCGGAGAAATGCTTGCTCGCCCCATATTTCCCCCCAACCGAACCACTCAAATTCACAATCGCACATCGAGTTTTCGGTGCTAGCAACATTAGCAAGTTGTTGCAGGTATTTATCTACGCACGTTGAAAGCTACGTACGTGTATTGATATTTTTTAGAACCAAGAAAAATGAGAGAATTGATTTAAATTAATTAATTGGTTAATCACTTTCATATCAATAATTTGTTCCAGAAAACGAGGGACCGGAATACCGAATATCCACATATTTTTTTTTGTTAAATTTCCCTAAAATGGCGAGAAAAAATTTGTCCCATCACCTCCAAATATACCCCTCTATCGATTTGACTACTTTTTTTTAAAATAAAATAATCTAGTTAATTTTATTTTTAAAATTATACAATAAGATTTGAAATTTTATTCTGTAAAAGCTTCAAAAAAATTAATTATACGGTTTGAAAATGTTGGCATATGTTGTACCAAATATAATATTAAAATAGAAATATTTTATTCTGATTTAAATATATATATGTTTAGTCAACAAACAAGTTGTTTAAAGTCTTTATTGCCTTCATTAAAAAAATTGGTGAGTCTTGTGACGTTCCTAAATATTATAACATGATTTGTTTGTTACGTTCTTATACATCTTCTCACCTTTATACATGCAATCAATTAATTTGAGGTACTTCCCATTTTGGCGAAATATATCGAATCGGAACGAGATAAACATATGCCTCTATTACATTTTTAGGAACTACCGGATGATCAAAGAGCGGATGCAGTAAACAGCATGGTATACGAAGCCAATGCGAGGGTTAGGGATCCGGTGTATGGCTGCACGGGAGCCATTTGCCAGCTTCAGAAACAGATAAGCGAGCTCCAAACTGAACTGGCCAAGGCACAGGCACAGGTCCTGAACATGCAATGCCAGAATGCTAATTTATTCGAACTAGTCTGCAAAGATGACCAACAATTTATGTTGCCACAACCTGCAGTGGTACTGCCAAATAATATCTGTTACGAGAATTCCACAGCTAGTTTTTGTTTGGATGACAGTATCTTGGGCCTTTGGACATGATTATTAAAAAATCGATTATCTTTTCGGTTTCTATTCTATCTTATTTATCGAGGTTTTATATTTTGAAGTGAAATTCCATATACTACTTAACATGCATGAAGTCACAAAGTATTGATTCACTTTTAATTTCATACACACAGAATTTGATTAGCTTCATATAAAATTATATATGCATGTGGAAAATCGTTTAACGGGTAGAATTCAAGTTAACAATTTAAGTTATCCATGATTAGATACTAACCTAAGAATATCATCATCTCAAGAAACAATAACTGAAAATCAGTTATATATTGTTTATTATTGCTTAACTTGGATTGATGCCATTTTTAACATTAAATATCTTCTATATATATGTATTCAACCCAAGATTGATTGAGAGAGAATATAGTCTGTATATAGTCATTAATACATAGTTATAAGCATTAAATAACATTAATTTTTTTAATAAAAAAACTATTGTGAGCTCATCTCACATGTCAATTTTGTGAGACATATATCAAAACCGATCTGATTCATGAAAAATATGATTTTTATATTAAAAGAATTACTTTTAACTTTAAGTATTAATTGATTTGATTCGTCTCACGAAAAAATATTTGTATAAACTATCTCACAAGAAATGAATACATTATTTATACAATATGTTGTCACTTTTAACTTTTGAATGGACTTAAAAAATTTAATTGATTCATAATCGTCTCTTGGTCTCGGGTATGTAACATGTTACATGCTTTACATTTGTGTGTGTGTGTGTGTGTGTTTTTAAAGATTATACTTTTGTATGATTTTTCTTGGAAGTCCATCACAAGCTTTAGAAGTATTATTGGAATCGTTCACTTTGGAATTAAATGAGCATCGGATACCATTCGTTTGGCAAATGGGTTATGAATAAATCAAATAGGAAATGACAAAAAGCTAATTATGATATTCAAGCAGCAGCAAGTCTATAAGCAAGAAAATGCAAGATTGACTTTTACGCATGTGTTAAATTATTCAAACCAAGTTCAAATTTGAGTCAAGAACTAATATGCTAAATCGTACAAGTGATTGTTTGTGTGTTATTGTTCAAAATTTACAAGCTAGTTCCATTTAAGAACAACTTATCTTTATGAAAATCATAATTTCAGAAAATGTATATCACGTTCTTTATTTTATCGAAATTATAATTATTGTAAATAGGTAGAGATACTTATTTATTAAGTAAAGATGAATATGGGTATTGTAACTAATCAGGATGGGATCAATGGGAACAAGATGACTATTTGTTGGAAATCTGCTGTATGTAATCGTGAGCTGCAAATAGATAAAAGTGAAGACAAGAAGAGTTGGACGAGCAACCTAGCTTTATAGCTTTTAATTAATTAATGTTTTTTCTAATCTAAATCCCATTGGATATCATTTATTTCTTTTGTTATTTTGCTACTTTCTTCCATATTCAAGCAATCTTTTTTTTTGTAGGCTTTGGTCTCCTCTTCCTACTGGAAAATTAAATATTGTCGAAGAATAATATATTAGTCATCATTGTAATTGAGGAAAAGAAAAGCACAAATTGAAGTGCATATCGGAGTCGATTGACTTTCGAAACACAAACGCGGAAACATAGTACAAAAAATTGGGGCCAGCTCGAGACAAAGAACTTGACTATTTTTGCAGGGTTGGTTCACCAGTTTCTCTGTTTTTGTCCATTGCCTTTTTTGCGAGCATGACCAGCAAAATTCATGGCACACAAAGGAGCAATCCAAAAGAATCGAGGCACAGCTCCTTTGCATAATCCAAGGAGGTCTTTGTGGTGTAAAATAGAGAACTCAACCAACGATAATGTTACATGTCGACCAGGAGGAGCGGTCATTGTTCTGGTTTTTTTCATAGAACGGAACCTCTCGGAAGAGTGTGGCACCAGTCCCACGAAAAAAAAACCCAAAACCATCTTGCTGCCAAGTTCCGACAATGGTTTTCCCTAAATTGCTGAATAGACCAGTCTGCGATCTTTGTTTCATCACCGGTATCCGGATTGCTGTGCCGAGAATGGTGCTACAAAATGATGCTATCGATTGAACCTGAAACACGATACTCTTAACTTTGATATTGAAACATAAAAATATATCCATGGCATACGCAAGAAAAAATGCTGATTTCAAAATCATCTAAAAATGCAATTTATTCAGAAACATCTTGAACTAGACTTCCACAAATGAAGAAATTAGCACAATCAAACATAGGTGAATCACGATAAACGTATGCTTACCTGTAATTCTGAAAGAGTTGGTGCAACATTTACTAAAGCTTGCTTGCTTCAAAGACCGCAAACCATGGCTGCACTATTCATCAAATTAATATCCAGAAAAAGGAAGTGATGTTAACATTTAATGTAAGAGAAAACAGGTAATCAAACTAAACCTTGAAAATTGACCGATTATATCTGGAAAAGACCCCCTATAGAATCCACGGACCCCAAATTGAGGAAGCATCGATAATATTTCCGGGAGGCTAAGGGTTGAAGCTTGTACCCGGCCGTGTCTGGAAAACAATTATAAATCAGTGAGATCACATCGAATAACAAAGGATTAAAAAAGTGCCAGAATATATTTGCTATGTACTTATTGGACTAATTCATTTTTATTTGCACGGATCTGTTTCATGCAATCAAGAACTAAAACTAATCCTTAAACAATCGTCCACACAAACAAGCTTAAACTGTTTATTCGTTCTCAAGATTTTACCTTAATTGTGTCAATAGGATGCAATAATGAAGTGGAAAATGCACAAGAAAGCCCACCAGCCAATGCTGATTTCAGAACACTGCCAGCAGGTATCTCCACAGGAGGAGGCACGCCAACCACAGTAGCAGCTTCAAACCAGATACTTCTTTACATCATAAATAGGCCTAGGCCTGGTTAGTAGCTGTGGACAAAACAAAAGGCTTCTATCTACAAAATCATGATACAAGACCAACTCTAGGATATATGAAGCAACACTATTTTACGTAACATTTCATGTTTTCCTAAGTCTGGCTAATAATCCATAGTTAAAATATGACTAGTGCATTTTCTTAATAACGCCCCTTCTTTGAGAAGGTGATAAAAAGAAAAACCTTAAACTACCGAGGATCTTCTTGAAGCCGGTCTGATGGGAGCAAAAGCATAAGGTTCCTGAAATGCCCATAGGATACAGATTCTTTGGTGCTAGCATTTAGAAAACGCATCATGTCATCAGCATTGTCTTCATTCGCAGGAATTCTTCAGTGATGCCAAGATTTCACTTTTCTTTAGTGTCCCTGACTTACTCAAGCAGAGACTTGTATAGGCCTGAAGAATGGTTGGTTCTTTCTGTTCCATCAAGGACAAGAACTGTTTCCAACCAAAAGATTTCAAGAACTGGCTCCTAGCACGTCGCATAAATTCAAGAGCGTATCTCTTAGGCAGTTTTCTCTTTCTCATAGCAACTTCAAGATCTTCTAGAGTAACTTGACCGTCACCATCCCTATCCAACTCCTGGAAAAACCTCTTTCCTGAAGAACGGAAAATATATATTGAGATTCTCAAGGAGACTCGTTTCAATAGCTAATAGCAACTAGCAAGGATATTGAATTTTCAGACTACAAATGCTGATTCTGAATAGCATTACATGGCATAGAATCCGTCTCCTGATAATCCCCTGCACATTTGCAATAGAACTTTGTTGACTAAAATGTAATAACCTTCAACAAAAATCTTAATACAGGACATTACTAGACATTACTACAAGGTTTTCCAATATTGAACACTATTTTATGGTCGAGTACTACTGAAAATGAAAAGTGGAGATATAGCTTTGATCGCATGTTCGAAACGGTGCGCATGAAAGACTAGTATGCTAAATAGATTCGTATACCTTCAGCTTCTGTGTACCTGAAAAAATCCTGCACAGAGAAAAGTTTCTTCTTGTCAGGATGATCTTCTTTTAC
Organism: Primulina huaijiensis; assembly: GCF_012295235.1. Taxonomy (NCBI): domain Eukaryota; kingdom Viridiplantae; phylum Streptophyta; class Magnoliopsida; order Lamiales; family Gesneriaceae; genus Primulina; species Primulina huaijiensis. The sequence continues at coordinate 2,079,487 of NC_133317.1, read as the reverse complement.
TGTTCTCCCCATCTGAGGCAGAAATTCAATTAATTCTGTCAATGATACATTAGATAGAGTTGATTTCAAACGCTCATCATTGGATAATGAAATACTTAGAAATCAATTGGCCAAATTTTGAAATGAGGTGCCTCCTTTATCTTCTTGATTAACTGCATGACTGATTCCCTCATCCCCTGCATCATTAAGAGAAGGCATTTCGATCATACCAGAGGGCACCCCTCCAACTCGGACCAAACTTAAGTTCCCCAAAAATCCATTCACAGCTCTTTTACCTTCAAAATTACCAATAAGAGCCTTAAAGTAGTCAACCTGATCTATAGGAGTAGGAGGTGAAGCTTTGTGCTCAATATTTTTACACACATGTTCTGAAACAGCCCTATCAAACTTCGAAAAATGACTCAACTGATCAAATGCAATCCCAACAAAATATTTTATTGACAAATCTTTTCTTTCTTTAACCTCGGACTCCTGCTGTTTGATTTCACTAGAAAAATTAGGTTTTATTTCCACTCGCACCCCTGAATCATAAGAAAACCATTGCATGTCCGAATTCGAGTTCTCCCAAATTTGATGGCGTAGGGAAGCCGTGAATAAAACCGTTAATTAAGAAGGACCATACCACCTCAAGGTGCAAACAATTACTATCCTCTTTCCCACCATTAACTCTTCCATATCTCTGCTTCAGGCCTTTCTTTGGCACACTCAGATAATGGTTCTCAACACCATGGTTTTCATAGTTATGAGCCTGATTGACACATTTTCCCGAAAAATTCCAACAAATATCTTAATCGGAACTTTCCCTTTTATCCCATAAAATGATCAGTACTCGCACCACTCATTCTTTTCGCATTTAACGGAGCTGCGACCAGCTCCGTTTTAGTACTATTAACATCACCATTCAAGTCTCCATTCACATAAACCCCACTAATTCAAAGCTCGAGACTCTTCGCAACCTTTCGGAAATTCAATTCAAGTGCCGAAAAAACATTCTTAAGAACCTGAATCGGATTCAAGAATGACTCCCATGTGTCATTCCCCGGAACCATCATCACTACTAGCCAATTTCAATTAATGCATGAAAAAATCCCACAAATCGAAGCAGAGCCCCGACAAAACCAGCACTTAATCCCTTGGTACGACGACGACAAAAAATCAAGAAAATCGAAATGAATGAACACCCACCAAAGAAAAACTCCACCTTTTCAATTCATACGTTTGCAGCAATACTTTGTCAAGTGTTGTCAATTCTTGATTTCCGTGTACTGTACACATATATATGAGGCTATTAAGTTTTCGGATAAGGATTTTCGGTGATTTTACATTTTCCGACGATGAATCTGACCCAACTGAGGAATGATCAATAATTAGCTGAGAAGAAGACGATGTTCTTTTGTCCTTTGTATTTAGCTCTCTCTCTCTCTTAATTTCTTTAAAAATAAAAATGGTTGTAAAAATGATAAATTATTATCTTTTAAAAATATTAATTCAAAATGTTAATGTGAGATCCTATAGACAAGAATACCCTTATTCTGAAAATGATAAAATTCCAATTCCAAATTTATATAAATTCTGACCATTCTTGTCATATCAAATTCTTACTAATTATTTCTACTGAAATGGTAACATCATTTTCTCTCATAAAATTTGTTTTAACAATTTTTAAGGCTTGGCCTCAAATATCGATTGAAAAAGTCCTATATTCATGAGATCGTGCAACTAAAACCAACCAATTTGAACTTCAAGAAACAATGGTCTAGAAAACAACTCCTCCCTCGACCACTTTTCCAACCATGCATCATCAACAAAAACACATCCTCCTCTGTCACGCCTCCGCTGATTTTCCATTCCTGATTCGTTCGTCTTTTCGAGGAAAGACGAATGGATCCAACCATCCCAACCCCTACTGCCTGTTCCACCGTGACATCCTCCTCCGTCTCCTCCCAAATACCGCCACCCACCCCTTCGAACATACTTGAGATCAGCTTGATATCGGCTCAAGACCTAGCCTCCATCACGAAATCTATGCGAACATATGCGACGACATGGATCCACCCCAACCGCAAGCTCACAACCCGAACCGATCAAAATGGCCACATGAACCCTACATGGAACGACAAGTTCGCGTTCCGTGTGGACAATGAGCTCCTCATGTCGGAAAACGGGACCCTGACCGTTGAAATCTACACGGTTTCGTGGTTTCGCGATGTCCTGGTGGGGACGGTGCAGGTCCTAATCAACGATCTCATCACCCCGGCGGTTCGAATGTCGCATAACCACCCTAAGAACACGCGTTTTGTTGCCCTACAAGTCCGCAGACCATCCGGCAGCCCACAGGGCATACTCAACATGGGAATTGCCCTACTTGACAGCACAATGAGAAGCATGCCTTTGAACAACTATCCAAGTGATAAAAAACTGAATCCTCTCAGCCTGCAACAGCATAAAAACGAATATGGGGAAGAACAACAAAGGGAACTTACTTCAAGAATCCAACTGTGGCGTTCATTAAGTGTGGGGTCTGAGGTTAACAACGAGGATTTTCCATTAAAGCCCGGATCGGTAAACAATGGATCAATGGTTAATGGATCAATATGCAATGGTTCCACTGTAAATGGTTCGGAAGCGTGTTCTGATATCGGTCCATCTGCTTCGATCGTGGCAGCTGAGTTATCCAAGAAGTTGCAACCACCATTAAACCCCAAGAAAGTGCACATAACTGCACAAGATATCGAGGAAACAGGCAGCTCCATTCTTGAGGACTTGACAATCGAAGAAGCAAAAGCGAAGGGGTATAGATTTACTTCAAGAAGAGAAAGATGGAGAAAGGAAATGAATCCAGGTGAAAAGATTGATGCAGATGATGATTATGATCGGTCCGAGATATCGAATAATAGCAGCAGGCATTCACGTAGGAATTCGGATGGGGGACTCTTTTCATGTTTTGGAAATGCATATGGGATCGAGTTCACTATCGTATGTGGGGCGAGTAATAATGCAAGTAGTAAGAAACTCATCGATAGCAAGAGTAGAAAGAAGAGATCAAGTGAGGCCAATTCAGCGTAGCTATTTGATTATCAGGAACGGACAGCAGGTCTTCTTGTTCGATTTGCTCAGATGTTTCATATCATTATAGTGTCCCCTATTGTTTAAGCCCTATTAATTTGAATTATCTTGATATTTCGAGTTCGATATTTTTTTGTTCTTAAGAAATGGTTAATTGTTAACGGGTTGAGATATACCTTTCAACAGAGTGAGGGTAGACGTACGGCAACTAAGTCCGAGTCTTGGACTGATTTCTTCTTTGCTTGTGGGAATTTTTTTGTTTGCTTAATTTATGGAATGCTCTTTTGTAAGTTCTTCAGATGGGCTAGCTACTCTCTCCAACAGGAAATGGGGGTTGCTTGAAATGGACTCCTGAAAACTTTTAATTATATGTAGAGTTTGCTGATGTTGTAAGTACACTGCTAACTCATGAGGTTGGACAGTTTCTTTAATTGATTTCTTCTACATCCTTTTATACATACGTTGCCTATTCTTTGTCATCAAAATTTACATATATTATGCAAAAAAATTGACTCATCGTTTTTATGTAAACGAGTGCACTTAACCATTCCCAATCTGTCTTTCACTTGGGAAGAGAAGTGCATTTTTTTGTCGTGATATAAGCATGTATTTCGTTTTTTTGGCTATCTTAGTCAGCATTTTTTTCGATTTTATTGTACCAAAAAACACTAACATGACGACGTAATGTCAATGTCATGTCAACAGTCTGGTTTAAAAATATTAAACTTGAAAAAACTTTATAAATTAGTAGACTATCATTGACATGACCTGTAACAAAACGAAAAATTAAAAAAAATTATTAGAGTGAAGCCTTAGTTGCTGGTGGCTTTAGTTGGAGATTGGTAGCCTATAGTAGTACTGCCAAAAATGGGATTGCTCGATGGCGGACTCAGGAATTTGGTGTTACTCGGGCTAGAATTTTAAACGCTGATATCCTTTAATATTTTAAATTGATCTACTCGAGCTAATATCAAATTTATTCAAAATTATACAAAAATTTACATATAAATTTTTTTAAAAAAATTTGGACCACCCGGACTAAAGCTCGGGTTCATGAGGCTATACCTCCGCCCCTGGCTCGAGCCATGTTGGAGGGAGAGAGGGCCTTTACAAGATTCTACATCAACAATTTCACTTACTATATATTACTCAAAAAATTACCACAGTGTTGGCTTTATATGTTTTTTCTTAATTTTTATGAAAAATTTTCCGATCTCTTTATATTCACAAATGTGTTCTTTCAAAACTATTGTCAGTGTAGTACACAAAAAAAATTATAGTGGCCCGTCGATAGAGTTCTCTGCTTTAAAAAAAATTTCTTTTCGTTATATCGAATATGTCAATATTTATTTTTAAAATAATATTATAACAATAAATTTTATTTAAAATCATAATATATTTTTTCAAAATTTGAAAAAATATATATTTATTTCACCAACATTTCCTAATAAAAATCAAATATTTCGGTATATTCACATCATTTTTTCGGGTACTTTGGTCATTTTCTATACTCGTAAAAAAATTGAAAATATACACTCTCGCATAATATTATCGGTCCTCTAATCACGGCCGTCGATTATTAGGGTTTCAACGGTCCAGATCACAATTTTTACGATAGTAGGAAGTAGTAGTTATCAGTCGTCACTCTTCTCCCGTTCTCATAAACCCTAAAAACAACCTGCTAGTCACCCCGCAGCCAACGTGAACGCCATTAATAAACAGGAAATAAATGAATATTTTTTTTTGGAATTATGGGTATCATAGATGAGATGAAAGGGATCTTTTGATTCTCTTCCTGTCCAGGTATTTTTTTTCTTGTTTCTTCAATTTTATGCGTCGATATCTATTGGTATTTCGGTTCGTTATCTTGAAAAAAGATCGAGTTTTTTTTCCGGACGTGTTTTTTTATGTATTTTTTTGCATTTTATAGCGTTTTATTTTCTTTATGTAGTGACGGCCGAAGGATGGTGTAAAATGAAGTGAAAATTATACAAGGTGTGTGGTGGGCCGAGTCGAATCGAGTTGGAATCTTTTTTGGTTCTGGGAGGAGTGTGAAAAATGGCAGTAACAGCTTGGAAGGACCTATTCTGGGCCGAGTGTACTGGGTTCGAATGTTGTGGAGACCTAATTGGGATTCTGTGTTTATCAGTGTTTGGCTTATCGAGATCGCGTCTGGGATTATAAGACTGACATTTAAGGAGATATAAGTGTCATCTTCATAAAAAAGACTCCTTTTGTTCTGGATTTGGCCCGAACCTGTTCTTATTCTGTCTTATTGACTCGGTTAGGGTATTTCTTTCTGATTTAGACTGATTTCATACTTCTATTTTTAAATCAAACTTGCTAGTTTGCTTTGTTAAGAAGACATTAAAAACAAGGATTTGACTATATCTCAGAGGTTAGATGCTTCTATTTGAGCTCATTTTTGGTGTTTAATTTTGTGGGGTTGGAAAGTGAAGGGGAAGCAAATTTGGGGTCTTTGCTACTTTGTAGCAACAGAGCAAGTCCATGCCTTCAGTAGGAATGAGACGCAGTACAAGGGTTCTTGGAGCGATAGTTTTGCGGTCAGGTAGGCGGCTGTGGTCTGAACCGCCACATGAAGATGGCAAGTTCATTAGAGCGGTTCGGGAAAATGAGTGGATTGATATTCTTGATGACTCGATGGGTGGAGGGGATACTGGTGATCCCTGCAAGATTGCATCGCAAGGAAACGGTAAGGGCAATGCGATGTTCATTGTTGAGGAACATAAAGTAGAAGAAGATGCACACATGGATGTTGGAGATGTGGACAAGATGCGAGGAATTGTGTATGTCAGAAAAAGAAAAAGGGAAGTATTTAAAAGCAGCAGGTCTTGTGAGGATAAGAGGTTTGGGAAGAAGTTTTTCAGGAAAAAGTGGAGGAATAAATACAAAGCCGCTGCTCCATTGGAAGCTGGTGGTGACTATTCTGTTGACACTGCTTCAGGTCAAAAGCTTGCTGTTGTTTCTATCAAACCGTCTTATGATAGCAGTCATTGGATTTCTTGCTTCTTGTGTTCAGTACTGTACTATATGAGGAGGGTCGAGTTTGGATTACAACTGCTTTCTGTGTTTGTGCATTCAAAACCCATATTTGATTGTTATTCTTCGCATGGTATAATTTTTCTCCAGGTAAAATTTCTCAATCAATTTATACTGTTAAATTTTTTATGAAGTTATGGGTTTATACATCTAAGGATCTCTTATTAAAATTTACATAATTTAAATGTACTTATTTGTTGTCTCATTTCCTGAAATTCTCGTGAAATTAAATGATCATCTTATTTTTGCATGCATAAATTATTGAGAACCTTAGTGATCATTCAGATAAGAATATGACATTCAGATAAGAATATGAGGTGAGTAATGAGATGATAGGATCCAAATCAAGATACAAGGATATCCATTCACCTTTTTTGTTTATTCTGAATGTTAGCTTAATTGAAGTTGTTAATAATTTTATGTTTCTTGTTATAGGGGTCAATCCCAATCAAGAGTCCTGGTTTATGCATAATTTCAGGATCCAGGTCCTTGATACCCATGTTTGCTGTGGATTTTTCTGCGGTACCCTTTAGCTTTATGTATTTGCATTTGAGTATGCAGCTGAGATTGGCACGATTGGCCTATGTGTTTGTTGTGGTTCCATTGGGTGTCAAGGAGAACTTTGGAGAAGTAACATCTCAAATTTCTCTTTGGAAAGATACCTGTAATAGCTGTTCTGTTGTATCAAGTATTGGTGGTTTAAGGCAGAGGGATTCGTCTCAGACAATTGGTGGATTGCCTAAATTGGCTCTTCGAAGCATGCAATATCGAAATAGTAGACATGTCCAGAAAAGGAGTTCTCTTAGACGTAAGAGAGGAAGACCACCATCTGCTTTTCGGGCTAAAAAATCTAATGGACCTTTGGCTTCCGATCTTTTAAGGTTTAGACAGAATGCAACTCATTCCTCTTCTGCAGCACCTAGTCGCATACTTGGGGGTTTAGCTAAGACAAGTCCTTCCAAGTACATCAAAGAACTAATATCTGCAGTTGGGATGGATGAGAGCCGGTCCTCCACACATTCCAAGGAATCAAAAGCTGCTATGGGGCTTATACCGCCAAATACAGGTGCCAGTTGTTCAGCGAACTTATTAATCATTGAAACGGACAAGTGTTACAGGGAAGAAGGAGTTATAATCACTTTAGAACTATCTGCTTCAAAACAATGGGTTCTTGCTGTTATGAAGGATGGAATGAAACGATACAGCCTCACTACGCAGAGTGTCATGAGGCCATCTTGTTCTAATCGCTTCACTAATGCAACATTATGGTCAGGAGATGGGGGATGGAAGTTCGAGTTTCCTGATAAGCAAGACTGGTTGATTTTCAAGGAACTTTATAAAGAGTGCTCAGACCAAAATTTACAGGCTCCTACAGCTAGTGTCATTCCCGTTCCTGGGGTGCAAGTGGTATCCAATACTGTTCAAAACAATTATATGCCATATGTGAGACCAGATTCATATATCACTGTAAACGATGATGAGCTAGCAAGGGCGTTGTCGAAGATGACTGCCAGTTATGACATGGACTCGGATGATGAAAAGTGGCTAAATGAATTCAATGATGCTCTGTCCTCAGAAGGGGAGATTCATGAACTTATAACACCCGAGCGATTTGAGTTGGTTGTTGATGCCCTTGAAAAAGGTTTTCATTGCAATGGGGATGATCATTCTGACGAGAAGGCAGCATATGATTTTTGCATCCATTTAGAAAGAAAGGAATTTATAGAGGCTATCCATAAGTACTGGATTAAAAAGCGAAGACAGAAACAATCAGCACTTGTCAGGATTTTCCAGGTAAAATAAGTTCACATTCTAATACTGCAATTACATGTGGTGGAGTGTATTTGCCTATTATAATTTGGAATATGGTTATTATATATGGTAAAAAATCTCAATTTGTCATGAGATTGACTTTATTTACTCTGTGTATATTAGAAAAGCAATAATTTTCCATGCACTTTTTACTCATAGCTATATGTGATATTGGCTTCTCTTCGATTTTTTTTTTGGGTTGGGGGTGGGGATTGTACAATTGGGTCTCGAAGCCATGACCATTTGATTTCCGAATTTACCTTCTCAATTTCATTGGCAGCTATACAAGCCTAGAAGATCTCATGTGATCCCGAGGTCCATTTTACGGAAGAAAAGATCATTCAAACGTCAGGCATGTCAAGCTGGGAGAGGGAAGCAACGAATTTTGCTTCAAGGTTAGTGTGCATAACATGAAGTTTCTGAAGTTCTAGTTGTGTTAAATTTGTGTTTACCAAATTTGGTTGAATACTTTGAATCAACAATTTGGTCTTCTAAGAAATTTGCTGTTTAATTTGGAATTGTTTCTATGGTTGTGTCAATTTGTCTGTTTGCCAAATTTCGTTGAACAATTTTTAACATACTGTTATCTGTAAAAAAAATCCGAGGAACATATTGATATCTGTTTTTAAAAAGTTATCGTTTAATACGATATGGGAAACACAACATTCATATTCAAATCTCACAATAATATTGTGATAAAAATTGACAAGCGTTTGCTGATATCTGTTTTCATCTTGGTTGTGAGTCTTGTACGGGGTTATCCCAACTAAAGGTAGTTGTAAAACTTCGATTGCACAGAAATGGTAGCTGAAAGAGACACTTCGGAGCACAAGAATAACTTGTTCAAATTGCAAGTAGCAAGAGCTTTCGCTGACAGATCTGAGCAATCAGCTGTTTTAAAGCGGCAAAGAGCTCAAATCCTCATGGAAAATGCTGACTTGACTACATATAAAGCTATAATGGCTCTTAGAATAGCCGAAGCAACTGAAATTGTGGAGACTCCAGGTGCGGTTGCATCATTTTTCTTGGTCCCTTGACCGAGTAACAGTAATCTGATTTCCATTTCAGATGGTCATTTTTTTCGAGCTGGGAGAGAGGTATTACAGCCTCGTGGCCGGTTTTTGGCAAAGCCTTTGGAGGTCAATCTTGTGAAAGAATTAATGTAATTTTGTATAGAATTCGATTCGAAGTTGCAGTGTAATAGGTGATATATTTTAGTTTCTTGAAAAAGTAGAGAAGCAAAAAAATATAGGAAATTTTTCTTATAAACGGTCAGGGTCTGCCAATGGTGGTGGAATTCTTGTGTACACTTACTTAACGATACCTGTCCTAAAATCTGTACATTTTGTATGTCTGCAATTTAGAACTACAGTTCATAGATTTAGTTAATAATTTATTGCTTATTCATGTACATTTTAGAGCTCGATTTCTTTATGCTTGAAGGTTTTTCCGCATAATAACTTCCTTTTCTAATGCAAATATTTTCTTGTAGAAAGTAAACTTTGTTGTATGATCGATGCCAGGCTTTACTGCTTTAAAATGCTACAAGGAAAACACAGAACACGATCTTTACACACAGAAAAACAGGTACGTACTAGTGATGATTTAGGAAACATGAAATTTACAGTACTATAGAAGTCCTATGACTGGTGAATGTGCAAATATTAGACTCTTTATTTGCAGTGTATCCCCTTATTTGTCTCACACCTTTACGTCGAGGCTTTGCTTCTCCCATCATTGTTACAATGTCTCTCATCGATTACCTGTCTTTAGGTAGCTTAACAGTGCAAAGAGTTGCAATTTTAAGGACCAGAAGCATCTCCTCTTGAACGTACTTACATTGGCCAGAAACGTTAGGGTCTAATACCTGTTCTGATACTATGTTGTTTGTCTTTCTTCGAACCCATTCTACTAAATCAACGGAGTCGCCAAATGAAGGATCTAATGGCATTTTACCTGTTAGTAGCTCCAAGAGTACGACCCCAAAACTGTATACGTAACTCTTCTCGTCAACCTTCAGAGTGTATCCATATTCTGAAAATTTTAGAAACCCGGATTTTCTTTAAGAGTAAATTCACAAAATGGGAGACATTTTAAAAGGAAATTCTATTCAGTTTTGGTTTGCAAGAATCAACTAACCTGGTGCTATGTACCCATAAGATCCAGCCACCATGGAAACAGTCTCATTCTTGTTATGCATTGTTCTAGCCAACCCGAAATCAGCAATTCTTGGCTCTAAATCCAAATACAAGATAATGTTATTCGACTTCACATCACGGTGAATCACAGGTGGATGACAATCGTGGTGAAGATAAGAAAGTCCCTCTGCTACACCAAGCGCAACATTATACCTAGTCACCCAATCCGCCAGCATTTTCCCTGCCTGTTTCCCATGTAATGCTTCGCCGAGACTCCCATTCGACATGTATTCGGACACCATCACGATATCAGTCTCATTCTGCAGATATCCTAATAATCTTACGACGTTCCCATGCCTTAGTTTTCCTAAAAGATCCACTTCTGCGAAAAGATCATCTCCAGTTTCTACATCAGTTTCTGATCTGCATAGCTTTTCACAGCAGCTACGCTGTGTGGCCGATGAATTTCAGCCTTGTACACAATTCCGGTACCGCCTACGCCAATCATATTTGATTCCTTTAAACAAGATAGTATATCGGCACTTGTGAAATTAAGCCTCTGGAATGCTACAAACCTCCAAGGCCACTCAGTGTTTCTTTCCTTGAAACAATCAGTGAACGAATTGCTACACAAGTACCTCCTTTTATAGAGCTGTCTCGTTGTAAAAGCTAGGATTCCTACCGCTAAAATTATTGATATTTCGACAAGAAAACCTACAACGGTATGATTTAAGCGTACTTTTCTCTGCCGGTGCCGAGGTGCATTGATGACGGCTATAGAACAGGGGGGAAGTACACCGCCACATAGGCCAGAGTTTCCGATCAGATTGTTTGGATTGATGGTCATTAAGATACCATTGCTCGGAACATGACCCTCGATTTTATCATAGGGCAAGTTTATCATTTCAAGAGGCGGGGAGCTTCCAAAATTTTCTGGTACTCTTCCAACAAGTGAGTTGGTTGACAAATCAAGAATTGATAGAGTCGGCATTGTGGCTAAGGACTTCGGAATTTCTCCATCGAATCGATTTCTTTTGAGATTAAGAGTCACCATTTTTTCACAGGAAGCTATACTCTCAGGTATTTTTCCACGTAGCCCTTGGAGTTGCAGAGAATACCAGTCCAGTTACAATGTGGCGAACCGGTTTTCGCCTCATCGACTGGCAGTTTCCAGTCTTGTAAGTGTGATCAAATGGATCATTGAAGCTGGATTTTATGGAAAGCAAGGATGATAACTCAAAATTTGGAACAGCATCGGCAAAAACAAAAGAGGAACCGATGACACAGTAGAAGAACAGAAAAAGGTAGCGGCATTGCATTTTCTTTATGGTACTTGTACCAGTTTCTTTTTTCTTTTCTTCCTGGATGTTCCCTTAGTTTTCTTGCACCATTTCAGGTTCTTGGATAAAGGGATTTTGATGATTGCTATGCAGAGTTCTGTGACTAAGAAAACATCAACTGTTGATTGATATGGAAAAGCTCTATTGTAATAAGAAAATGGGACCGACCCTTTTCCATGTGCAGGTATTTTGTTTCAAGGATAAGCTGACCCTCGAACTTTAATGGGAGGGCTAATATAATTTATTTTCTTTAATTAAATTTTATATGTTTTTTTTTAAAAAAATTAATATGTAAATACCATTTTTATATTTTAACCGTATGAAAGAAACCTCGTAAATTATATTTATTAGTAAAAGACACACACGCGTTGCATTTGTTATTATTATTTTTAATTTGATCAAATAATAATAAACAATTAACACGAAATTATTTTCAATTTAGAAGAATTGTTCGATTTAAAATGGAAGTTTTTTTTAGATTTTTTTCTATAAAAAATATGGAGTGACTTGATGATGTTTTCAGTAGGATAAGAAGGGTAATTATGAAATTAAATATTTTGGTGTCTTATTCAAAGAGTCTCACACTTAATAATATAGTTTACATATATGATAAACATTTGTAATATTTTTAGGGGGTGCAATAATTGTCTACCTTGCGAGAGCATCGAAACGTAATGTTTGAGTTGTTAATAATTTTGGATAGCAAAATCCATAATTAGGTGGGTTAATAATTAACAGATGGCAGTAATGTCATCCGACTTGATTAAATAAATCTATTTGTATTTGATTCGAAGACATGATTTATGGATTATCTGTTGTTGTATTTTACATTATCATATGGTTAAAGGGTGTCAAAGAATATCTACAATTCACAAATTAAACTCCTGGTCATACAACTTTTTTCCAACTCATGCACAAGATATCTATCCCCCAAAAAACAACAATAATAATCATGCATAAATTTTAGAATATATATATACACACACACACACACACAAAGACATACACATTATTATTATTATATAAAGAATCTGATACCTAGAGGACACCATCTTTTGTTTCTCAAATTGTCCTGACACCAACATTTTTTCTCAAAATTGCACAACTTATTTTCAATATCACCCCTCTCAAATTGCACTCTAACCCCCATTAATTTCTATCAATTGTTATTAAATTAAACATAAAATTAAGCATTTAATAAAATAAATTTTTTATATAATTTTACACACAAAATGTGCGTGCATAATGACGCATTCTTGGTAAGCCACGTGTAACCCATTTTGGGTGAATAAAAAAAATCAGTTGTATATTAATGAAAATATTATATCTTTATAAATTCAGAGATTAATAATTTCAATTAACCTTATATTATATATAACATAATCCGAATAAAAAACAATTATGGAATCATATTTTAAAGTTGTCCGTTAATAATTTCAATTGAAGGACAAAATATTGCTAAAATTGTCTCACATATGTCGAATCAAGATGTCTAAAAACAATATATTTTTATCTTTTAGAATCTCATAATTAATTAGTGAATTTTCGAACTGCAAATTATGCCGTGTCTAATAAATTCATGCTTACCGTCACATTTTATTTATCTATCTCGTAAAAAAATCGGAATCCTCACTCTTTTAATTGGATATTTCTATTTTGCCCCTCACTTTTTGTTGGGAATTAATGGACCGCATGTTTGTTGTTTTGGTGGGCCGGACCATTAATATTGTCGGACCAATTTAAAAAAACAGTCAATTATCTCAGCCCATTAGCTTATCCAGTCCTTGTTCTCACGCAAAATAACTTGTAAAATCATCTCAAATATTATACATATAATCACTATATCAACATAACTAGATATATAAATGTATATACATTCATTTCTTCTGAACCATTAAAGGATCCAGAGAGAATCCATATCTGAGAGAGAGACTGAACTCGTTCACCAATTCTATCGATGGATTCCACACATTAATCGTTGCTTTTGCCCCATATATATATATATATATATATAGCATGCTATAGCATGCTAATTTCATTNGATATCTCTTCTGATGGCTTTGTATACGCTATAGCATGCTAATTTCATTTGAAACATTTCATGAGATATTCAATCAGTCACAAATATATACTTTGCAGCCAGCGGGACTCAACGAGCGGGAACAATGTACGTGATCCTAACCGTGTTTGCAAAATCCAACCTATGCTGAAAATTATTAAACTCATTTGTCAACATATAAAAAAAGTTTAAACAAAGAAGGTGAACTTAAAAGTAAATATATATAGCAAAATGAAGAACTTTACTAATTACATAGGGATATTGAGGCCATTGGAGAAGCGTATATACATTGGATGTACGTTTGAAATCCAAGCTTTTGGGCTCAACTGATCATCTAGTTCTACTCAAAATTAATCATATGAAAATACAAGTCTTAATTATTATATTATTATAAATACTATTATATTATATCAGCTTTCCTCATTCACTTTCTACGTAAAAAAAATATTTCTATCAAAAAACACTCTCTAGGAAGATAATGAGGTTATTGAGGCGCTCTTGCAACCAACCTTCAACTCAAATTTCATAATATATTAAGTAAGGGGAACGTGTATATTCATGGTATTTTCGTAACGTTATTTTCATAGTATTTTAAATTTAAATATTGTGTTATATTGCATGAAAGTGTTTTAACAACAAATGTTTTTTGGTGATGTCTTGATCTTGTTTTGGACTTTGTCTAATAGGATAAAACTGGACACTTATGATCCATTCTGGAGAGTTAAACGATACATTTATGATCCATTCATGGTATTTACCAATTTCATTGAAGCACAAAATAATATCAGTTAATATATCGAAAAATAGAGAAATTAATGAATTATTTTAGGAGATCATTTGTATTTGTGCTTGAATTGGTGCGAAATGGATCGCTGTATATATATGTGCAATGAAGCCTCCAAATTCCTGCTAATATTAATGGGCAGTTGCAATTATTATTAGTAGGTAATTAAAAGGACAATTAAGATTAATGGTCATAACTCGTCATGACTCAAAGCATTTTGACCATATTGTATTTTAGGATCTGTTTTTTACTTGAACTTTTTATTGCAAATTCTTTAATTCCAAAATTTCATTTATTTGGATAATTTTAGTTATTATATATTTCAAATCTTAGAGTTTCCATTACTTTCTATTTGCTAATTAAAAAAAAAAAAAAAAAAAAAAAAAAAAAAACCAATCCTTGCTTGTTATTAATGAATAATCATATCAATTACTTTTCTCCTATTGGTCATGTCACATATTTCGATTACTAAAGCATACTCAGATTAATCTAATTTATTTTCTCATATATATATTTTTAATTTCAATATATAATTTACTTGCATAAATTTCTTTCACAACACTAAACAACAAGTGAGCAGCGACTATATTAATTTAAAGAATTTATCGTGTTCTAATTTTCTAAAGTCGAAGAAAAGGGAAATACATGCATCAAGTATTCGAGTATCAATTCGATTTTCAATGTGAATCAAATCATAAGAAAATTTCACTTTTTTTAATTAGATGACCGTTGATAGCATCATAATTTAGTAATGATTTATTTAGTAGTTAGAATAGTCAATATAACCTAATTTAATTGCGTCCCAATAATCCAGCTTAATATATGGATATGATGATACAAAAACCACACCAAGAAGAAGTTACTAATTAATTAAGGGCACGGCACCCGTAGAATCATGCTATTAAAGACAGAGACGCGCGCATATATTACCCAAATACAAAATGCGTAATTAACGCTTTTTGCGTGCAAATTCCCTCAACGATTGTCACCCCGTATGTCTGCGTCCAAAAACCAAAAAAGATCAAAAGCACACACAAGAAACCAAGGTTTATTTGATCTAGATAGCTAGCTAGTATATGAAAATATAAGGATATTGAATTCCTATATAGTCATTGAGGGAGAGAACTATTTTCTGGTGGGAATTCCGGCCAGCTCGACTCTTGCTTATCATCAAGCAGAGACGGAGCCACCGGTGTGTCCCACAATTCATAGCAATTCGCTTCATCTCCATGATGACAACCCTGCACCCAGAAATCTTCACTCATCTCACTAGTTGGAAACGTAGGAAGAACGGTCTCTCCACAGCTGTCGCTGCTGTGGTCCGCTGCAGGAGGCGGGAGGTTGAGCTTTGCGCTTGAGCCATAGAGGCGCCGAGAAGCGTCGTCGTAAGCATACGCGGCTTCGAGGGACGTGTTGAAAGTCCCGAGCCATACTCTTGCCCCTCGGTTGGGCTCGCGGATCTCAGCGACCCACTTGCCCCAGGTCCGCTGGCGGACTCCCCTGTAGGTGCAGAGCGCGTTATCCGGTCCGCCTTTGCCACGCATGCAACCCTTTCTGGACCTCCCCACAGTCGTCTTCTTCGCCGGCTCCATGATATATCAGCTCCTTAATTTTCCCTGCTTCAAATGTAGGGTATTCTGTTTTGTTAGGAGGGTTTTGGCAAATAAATGTCAGCAAGGTGAATCAGTGAAACGTGTCGTCGTTTGACAAAGTTAAAGCCGTGGGTGTCATCACCGCCACACCATTTATCTCAGTCATAATTATATATGTTCTTTTTGGCTTCTCCAAACACATTTGAACTTTTTAAATATTTTAAATTATTAGATTTACAAAATTATAATTTTAAGGAAAATAATTTGCAATAATCAATATTTAATTGCCACTACTTACTCATAAACTTATCTCATTGATGGGTAATATCATTTCAAAATAAAAGCTTATTAAATTAAAATGAGCTTACTATATGAATGTCATCAAAAGCCTTAATGTAAGTTATATGACAGGCCCATTAAGTTAAAGCTTATTTTCCATGTTAGAAAAATCTATAAATTATGTAGGGTAAGCTCCCCATTTGTGTTCTCAAGTTTTTTTGCATTGTTTCTCTTATTTTGGGTGACAATTAATGTAGTTTTCGTAGTGTATTTTTCAATAATTCTGATATTATCCGGGAGAATTGGGTACAGGTTGTGTGGGCAATCCACTGGATAATAAAGATAATTTAATGTTTAGGAAATTTGAGTGAAGATAATGGCTTCAATAACACCTGCAAACAATAAAAGAACTCGTGAATAGGCGCCGGAGGGGTGTCCGGCATAGCCATTCCGATGCTAAAGTCAGCAGGTTTGTAGATGAAGAACATAAGTAATATATGTGAGGATATATGTGTGCTTGAGAGTAAAGAATTTCAGAATCTGTTATTGACATTAATACATGCTATTTATAGGAAGGAAAATCTAGGATTACCTCGATTTGTGTGCATACCTACCACTTATAGTCTTTGTTGTTGACGTCATGTCAAGCCACCCTATCTCTGATGACTTCTAGGACACTCCAAATCCATGTTGCTCTGAAAGATTAGACAGCCCGTATCAATCACACTCGAGTGTGGTGTAATTCTCGAGGTAACCCGGGTGATAAGATACCCGGGTGCTTGTATGAGGGCCCAGACTCTTGACTGCCCGGGAAGAGAAGTAGTGCCCGGGTAATTAAGAAAGTACCCAGTATATTTGACTTTGATCTGAGCCATCGAATTATCCTCTCGGATCATCCATAACCCGGATCCTTATGAGATATCAAATTCTAATGTTCTGTCCGTAAGACGATCTATCTACGCACTCAAACCCAACCATCCAATTTTCACCTGAATTCTGGTACATAGATCATACTAGGATCGACGAAGTGTCTGTACAGATTACGAAGAGGCACTTGGCGTATCATTTATGCGAAACAACTGTATGGACACGTGTCGAACCATGAGGGTATGAGCCACGTGTTCAGCTTGAAACTGAGCATAGCTGGCATACTTGCATGTCATAGCCCAAAAATGTATGGATGGTCCATGTCCCACATTATATGTCAAAATATAATAATACATATAGTCATACGTAATATGATGTGTGTGTGTGTATTTTTATATATATATATATAATATATATCTTAGGATTAAAAATATAATATTGTTAGAGCTATACGTTTATAAATAGATATGTATTGAGGAGCCATAAATACGTACCCATCTATTATTATATATTAAATTTGAATTTATGTATAATGATTGATTGTGTCCATATACAAAACTAAATTTACTACTTCGACTAATTATATGCGAATATTAACAAAAATATATATATAGAAAAACTAACGTCGACAGTTATTAATTTCATATTTATCGAATACGTACATATCTTTATAAGTTATATTACATACTATTTGATAAAAATAATTGTGCATGCATATTTTGTAACTCCTAATTGATCGGTTATTTATTTCGGTGTTAGGATTTTACTTAACAATTTTATTTGAATTTTTTCCCCTTTTGATTATCCTGAAATGGGTTCGTCAGATGGGACAAATTGTTTGCTTTTCGATGTGATCCGGGGGGTTTTCTGGATTTTAATGCCTTTTTTTGTTGTTTATTCGACCATTCTTGGTGTATATATAATCTCAAGGTTCGGATGAATCAATATTAAGCCTTAGTTTTAGGTGAGGCGATTTATTGTTTATTATTCTATGGTTTTGCGCCACTATATATAATATATATATATAGGTAGTGGTGATTTGATATTGATGCGTAAAAAACTGTGTTATTTGAAATCTTCTTGTTTGGTTAATATTTTTACGTATATCATGATCATATTAAGGACGGACAAACCTAGAAATTTTGGATTAATTTAGCTGATACGCATAACATAATTTTGACGTGTCGTTTGAATCCGGGATTAATTGAATTTTCTTGCATAGCCTTTTGTTGACCCGAATCAGCAGTTATAAAGAGCAAGCTAGCACGTACGTTCGATACTAGGAAATTTTTTTAGTCTCCCCTACGTTGTCGTCGTTCATTTCTATTTGTGCTAGCTCTACAAGGAGCATTTATTGTATACCACAATTACTTCAATATATATATCAAACATTTTTATTCGTATAAACACATACTTTTTTGTTTCTTCTACTTATTTAAAATGTGCTGAAAATCATAATTAAAAATATAATATATAATAACAATTATTTTATTTTATTTTATTTTATTTAAACCCTTGGGAAAGAACAGTGAGAACGTTAAAGTGCCGACACGGAAAAAGATACCTCTTCTTGTTCGTTAGTGGTTTGGTGGAGGTTTTGCTAATGCCACGCCTTTTTCGTGTATAAAGGTGGGACGGCTCAATTTTCGTAGTACATCAAGCCTAATCAGTTGTACATTAACCTTTTCCGAACCTTTTCCTGCAAAGGTTCTCGTGTCAATCATAATAAGCCGACACATCAGAGAGTCATTCTTCACCAGCATTATCCGTGTTCCCGCTCTCTCTCTAGGAAACAATGGCTGCCAGCCTCTCTTTTCCTCAGTTCTCCCCCCAAATCGTCGACACTAAATCGCACGGAAGCAGACTCAAGCGCGAACTTAAGCTTAGGCGAAACGTTGGTGAGTACAGTTCGTATTGCACCATGTATAATCTGGGAGTTTATGGTTTTTGTTTGGGTAATTTTTTGGTTAATCGCATGTTCAGGGAGTGGTTGGTTGATTAGCTGCTCGTATTCGAGTAATGGGAGAGGTCCCAGCGGGAGTGATGGCGATGATCTCCAAAACTACACCGTGAAGGAAGTGGAGATACTTTTAGAAGAGAAGCGCCGTGTCGAGCTGTCGACACGAATATCCTCCGGTGAATTTACTGTCAAGAAGGCTAGGTGTGAATCTGAATTTGTACCTGTTCTTTGTTTAGAAGCTAAAAAGACTAGCTTGACTGTGCATTTGTGTTTGTCTTTTTCTTGTCAATGATAGCTTTCAATCCCAAACGAAAAACAAGTTGTTGAAATTTGGCGTGCCGGAAGAGTTGCTTGACTTCATATTCAATTTGTCGGGAGGTTCTTTGGACTACCCGAGAATCCCAGAGGCAAAAGGATCAATTTCTGCCATCAGAAGCGAGGCCTTCTTCGTTCCTCTATATGAGCTTTACTTAACTTATGGTGGAATTTTTAGGCTAACATTCGGTCTGAAGGTTTGCTTTGCCTTTTCCTTTAATGCCTTCTCTTGAAAATGTATTTTCAGTGAGTAATCGTGTTGAGGCTTGCATTGCAGTCATTTTTAATAGTGTCGGATCCTGCCATTGCTAAATATATTTTGAAAGACAATCCAAAAGGTTATTCGAAGGTAAAGTAGTGTAAAAGTGCATGGTTTTTCTTTCCTACTATGCAATCATGATCTTCATGATAAAACCCATGTTCGGTTTTATTACCAGGGTATTTTAGCTGAAATTCTTGATTTTGTGATGGGGAAAGGGCTTATACCTGCTGATGGGGAAGTATGGCGTGTCAGGAGACGGGCTATAGTTCCAGCATTGCATCAGAAGGTAGTACTGGGATGGCTGTAAAAAATTCGTATATATTTCTCTCTTCTATTTTTTGTCACGGTATATATTCTAGTGGGAGAGATATTTAAACTGAAATATATAATTGGTTTTCTTATCTTGTATGAATATTGCTCCTTATATGTTTTTCTCTGATATTACGTCTCAATGCTAAATTTAGTTTGTAGCAGCAATGTTTAAGCTGTTTGGAGCAGCCACAGATAGACTCTGCAAAAAGCTCGATGCTGCTGCATCTGATGGTGAGGATGTTGAGATGGAGTCCCTTTTCTCCCGTTTGACATTAGATATCATTGGGAAAGCAGTGTTTAACTACGATTTTGATTCCTTAGAAGTTGATGCTGGAATAGTCGAGGTATTGGATTTTTCTTTGTATGATTTCATCCAATTGCTTGTTAACATGTCACTGTTTAATGCATTGCATCTGGCCTAGAGCAGGCTGTATACACTGTATTGCGAGAAGCAGAAGATCGTAGCGTTGCACCGATTCCACTTTGGGAGATTCCCATATGGAAAGATATTTCACCGAAGCTGAAGAAGGTCAACGCAGCGATGAAGCTGATCAATGATACGCTTGATGATCTGATTGCCATATGTAAGGTATAATTATTTTATGTCATATCATATGCTTCCTTATTCTTTCTACTAATTTTTACCATTTTCCTGTACTATAGTCGACTAGCACCACTTGTGTCATAAATAAAGTTTTTGTTGGGAAGTTTATTTTGTTTTGATTTCTTGGATTTGCAGAGGATGGTAGACGAAGAAGAGTTGCTGTTTCACGAGGAATACATGAATGAACAAGATCCTAGTATTCTTCATTTCCTGTTAGCATCTGGGGATGATGTATAATAACCAGTTCTGTAATTTGAATGTATGCATTGACAAATGAATTTGATGATGGCAAGGTTCTCATGCTGTCATTTGTAGGTCTCGAGCAAACAACTCCGTGACGATCTGATGACATTGCTGATAGCTGGGCATGAAACATCTGCCGCAGTACTCACGTGGACCTTTTATCTTCTTTCCAAGGTGGTGTTCTGGGCATTTAAATCCTTTCCATTATGAACCTCTAATCCCATTTATGTTCTTATAACCTGCAGGAACCTAGTGTCGTGGCCAAGCTTCGAAACGAGGTGGGTCAAAACTACTTTTCTGGATCTTCTTGACTTGACATCCCTCACTTGCATGTGATAACTGTAGTGCTGCATTGTTTATTAAACCGGTGCTCTTAGGTTGATTCAGTTTTGGGCGATCGATTCCCGACCATGGAAGACATGAAGAAGCTTAAATATACTACTCGAGTCATTAATGAAGTGAGAAAATGCCTTTGCCAAATATCATCTGTTATTTTTGCGGTTTTAGCATCTTTACATTTAAATAGCTTTAACGTATCCCAATATTTTACAGTCCTTAAGACTCTATCCCCAGCCACCTGTTTTGATTCGTCGGTCTCTTGGAGATGACGTACTCGGAGAATACCCGATTAAAAGGTTGGTTTCTTTCCCTCTGAATCTTGATTTTTTGTAATTGCTTCCTTCTCATGTATGTGATTTTCCTGCAGTGGAGAAGATATTTTCATTT
The DNA here is from genome assembly GCF_012295235.1 of Primulina huaijiensis. Taxonomy (NCBI): domain Eukaryota; kingdom Viridiplantae; phylum Streptophyta; class Magnoliopsida; order Lamiales; family Gesneriaceae; genus Primulina; species Primulina huaijiensis. Next base: position 2,058,068 of record NC_133317.1, on the reverse strand, counting down.
CTGTTTGGAATTTGCATCGTTGCCCGAAACATTGGGAAGATGCTGACAAGTTCAATCCTGAAAGATGGCCCTTAGATGGTCCTAATCCCAATGAAACGAATCAAAATTTCAGGTTTGAATTATTTGTTTGATACAACTAGTTGAACTATAACACCGTTTACTTATTTTTCGTTGTTTTTGTTCAGTTCCCTTTTACCAAGAAGTAACAAAGTTGAACGACGAAAGTACCCATGACATAAAATAAATTAAAATTTTAAGTTACAAAAAACGGTGAGAGATTGTTAGTTGCCTGTTTGGAAATGCAACTTCAGAGTCTAGTAGGAATTTTGTTTCATTGTACCACGCTGTATAAATGAAATGAGAACGTTGAAGTGTCACTAATTTTGCTTTTGCAGCTACTTGCCTTTTGGTGGAGGACCAAGAAAATGCATCGGAGACATGTTTGCTTCATTTGAGGTAATTTATTCTAAATTGATCAAGTGCAAAATGTCTCCGTCTCGTAACTTGTGATAAAATGACTAGCTATAACATATCTACTGATTTCAGATTATAGTAGCTGTGGCCATGCTTGTTCGTAGATTCGACTTCCAAATGGCCCTCGGAGCACCTCCTGTGAGTCGCACATTCCGATTGTAACACAAATGTATTAAAAATACTGATGTTCTCTGTGTCATGTACGCTGCTTTGCAGGTTAAAATGACTACAGGAGCAACAATTCATACAACAGAAGGCTTAACGATGACAGTTACACCAAGAAGAAGAGATCCCATTATCCCAACGCTCCATATTCCAAAATCGAATCTTGACGACTCATCACTAAACGTACCAGATATGAAACCAGTTTAAGGTTAGCAAGATGAAACGTCCTTCGTGTTTTTGCAGTAATTTTGTTCTGTATATGATTCACAATAAGACATATATCCAAGAAAAGAATCATCTGTATCACACTCGATGCTAACATTTCTTGAGAGATCAAGAGAGTCTAGAATACTCGTTGCGCGTGGATGATATTCATGCCAGTATAAATGAAGAAATGCGCATAATTTTCAAACAGTGAAATCACTTCTTGATCTGCTAGTAAAAAGTTCGTAATGCTCACAATGAAATATTATTGATCTTATGTGAAATATTTGTCAATACTTTATATTGAGATTTAAGATTAAGAGAATTTGAGATTGGCCTCTGTCATGGAAGAAGAACAATTAAACGTGATGTCTTATTGTTACTTATTAAACACTAATGATTTGATCTACTATTTTTCTAAACAAAGAATACTGATAAATAATTTTAAAAATATAATTTTTAATTAGTTTAATATGAAATAAACAATATTTTTTTATAATGTTTGTTGTTTCACTTTTAAAATAAAATTTGATAAAAAAAAAAAGAGGGATTATTGCTNTCAGAAAAATCGAAGGGACACGAAAAACAGCCGAAGGGGCGCGCCCATGCAAGCGCCCGCGCGCGCCCGCCTGCGTGCTGCCGAGCGCTCTCGGCAGCGCCTGCCGAGAGCTCTCGGCAGGCGCGCGCAGACGCGCGCCTGCCACTGCCACTGTTCACGACCG
>NC_133317.1:2040032-2052635 GCF_012295235.1 Primulina huaijiensis | reverse complement strand
GACTCGCTTAGACTCATTCCTTCCGCATGAATCTCGTGCAAGATAAGTTGTAATTCTTGCACTTGACTCATTACGGACTTTGAATCCACCATCTTGAAGTCCAAAAATCTCCCAACTATGAACTTCTTCAAGCCCGCATCCTCCGCTCTGTATTTCTTATCAAGCATGTCCCAAAGTTCCTTGGCGGTCTTGACTTGACAATACACATTGTACAATGCATTGTCAAGTCCATTGAGGATGTAGTTTTTGCAAAGGAAATCACTTTGGTTCCATGCATCCAAAGCGGCCCTCATGTTGGTATCAGTCTCGTTTTCAGCAACGGTGGGAGGATCCTCCTTCAAGAACCTTGACAAACTCAAGGTTGTGAGATAGAAAAGCATCTTTTGTTGCCATCTTTTGAAATCTGCACCAGAAAACTTTTCTGGTTTCTCTCCTTGTGCAATGGTTGGATGATGTGTTGTAGATGATGAAGCCATTGAAAATTCTTCTTGCAAATGATCAAAAACAAAATTCTTCTTAAGATTGTTTTATGGGGTATACAAAATATGAGAGGAGAACAAGAAGAAAACAAAGAAATGGCTTTGTAGAGGCAAGTGTTGAACACTTTCTCCTTAAGAAGAATTTGCCCTCACAATGTGCTTGAGTTTTGTGGCAATCTTCTCCCAAGATACAACTACAACTCTTGAATAATGAGCACTCAAATATTCAAGTTCTTTCACAAGGAAATGAAGGAACTCTCTCTTTTTGAAGAAAGGAAGAAGAAGATATGCAAAATGATGTATGTATGTTTGATTTTCAAAATATCAAATATTTAATGTTTTCCAAATGAAGAGACATGATCTTTCATTCATGGGGATGTCCCTTGGCCATGGTAACTGATCACAATCATCAAAAAATGCCAAGGAAATGAAAAAATATCAGAAAAATCGAAGGGACACGAAAAACAGCCGAAGGGGCGCGCCCCTGCAAGCGCCCGCGCGCGCCCGCCTGCGTGCTGCTGAGCGCTCTCGGCAGCGCCTGCCGAGAGCTCTCGGCAGGCGCGCGCACATGCGCGCAGGTCCGCGCGCATGTGCACGCCTGCCACTGTTCACGACCGAAATTTTTTTTTTTTTTCGATTTTCGTCCCTTACATGTTCCGACTACTCGTTTGAGTTTCTTTCAACATTTGATGAACTCGTTTCGAGTTTAATTCAGAACCACCGAACTTAATATTCGTTCATTAAGCTTCGTTTTTCTTTTCGAATTTTTCCAATCAAACACATTGATTTATTTGCTTAATTTTCATTCATTAAGCATCAAAATTTTCCAACACTAGTAAAGTTCGTAATGCTCACAATGACATATTATTGATCTTATATGTGAAATATTTGTCAATACTTGAGATTTAAGATTAAGAGAATTTGAGATTGGCCTCTGTCATGGAAGAAGAACAATTAAATGTGATGTCTTATTGTTACTTATTAAACATTAATGATTTGATCAACTATTTTTCTTAACAAAGAATACTGATAAATAATTTTAAAAATTGAATTTTTAATTAGTTTAATATAAAATAAACAATATTTTTATATAATGTTTGTTGTTTCACTTTTAAAATAAAATTTGGATAAAAAAAAGGGGGATTATTGCCTAAATTTCAAAATATAGAGTTGTATATGATAATTTATTTTTCATAAAAGATTTTATGTTCTTTCTAATTTTCCTATTAGTGATAAATGATATTTTCCGAGTAAATTAGAATATGTTTTGGTAATAAAAGACGCATTATTTTGGTTTGATTGGGCCTTTAATAGCCTGCGTACAGTCCCCTTCCAGACAGAATTCAACACCCTTGGATCAACTTTTGTTTATTTTCTTAAAAAAAAAAATATTGAATCCACTTTTCTCCCAATTTTAAAAAATATTTTCCCTCAGCAAAATAACTATAGCATTGAGCATATATTGACAAATCATTTATTTTACTGCAATAATTTTTTCTTCTTTTTGAATATTTAGTTAAATTTTCACCAGAATATTACATGTCCGATGTCACAATACTCCATGAAAACTTAAGTACGCATCTATATAATAAATACTTATGTAAGATAAATATATTTCTACATACTCTTTTTTATTTAATTTTATTAAATAGAATTGTGTTTTTAGTTTTTTAATAAATTATTTAGTTTATGTTTATGTTTCTGTTCCTAATAGTTGTTTTTTTATAGTATTATGATCGTTATTTTTTTTAAGTTTGATCAGCAAAATTTTATGAAAATTTGAAGATTCTAAGGAGCTCGCTCATAATAAATGAATAAATTGTATAGATAATATAATGATTATCATAATAAATAAAACAATACATTTATATTGATTATCGAAAAATTATATAAAAATACATTTATATTGATAAAAAAAAATACATTTATATTGATTATCGAAAAATTATATAATACATTTATATTTCTTAAATCGTTATCCGTGTTTATGGATTTAAGTTTCAACCTTCACCAAATAATTTGAGATTGAAAATAACCAAGTGTGATTATAAGGAAGCCAAGCAAGCGTACGTCGACAAACCAACGATTTTGATTATCGAAAATTTATATAAAAATTATTGCACGCTTTTGGAATTATTAAGCATATATTATAGAATTTATATTTAATATTTACTAATATACATTTTTATAGTTACATTTTTATTTGATTTCAAACGCAGTATGTTTTTAACATTTCTTTTTTTTTATTTCTCAAAAACCGGGGAAAAAATTATAACTAGAAATGGAAAATAATATCAATATGTCAAAAAAACGTGACAAGCTATGCATGCACAGTGACAAGCTAACAATTTGAACCAAAATAGTTCAAACAACATTCAATTTATGTATGTATTGCACAGTATATTATACCTGAATACCCTAATTAACCAAACCTGAGTGACCTAATTTGACCAAATCAACTGCCCACAAAGCCATAAATAGTCGATTTAAAATCAGGCCAGGTGACTCAAAGCCAAAATGTATGCACAAACTTAAGGGCAACATCCCACTTTCATGATCCAAATCTTTAGTTATGTATATATTGAGTCGCGACAGTTTTAGTCACTAATATTTTGTTGAATTAATTATAATTTCATAATTATGTTTTGACGATTAATTATAGTAATTTTCGTCAAAATCATGTAATTTAACAACCGATATCATTATTAAATTTTTATCCTTATATTGATAAATACATTTACATGTCACAACAGATTTTTTGACTCCGGGATTAAAAAATTTTAAAAATAAAATTATTGATTTAATTATATGATTTTAGAGAAAATGACTTAAATTGATAATAAAAACATAGTTACAAAACTATAATTGATTCAAAAAATAATACATGATTAAAAATGTCATACATCAATACATATAGAACTACAATCCATATATTTCCAATTAAGATTTATATATTTAATCTTGAGAATTCATATGGATCCCCATATCACATATTTCACTATCTCAGTTGCAATATATATGCTAACTACTCTTAGTTTTTTTTTTGGATTGATTCATTTCTAATCCGTGATTTCAAATTTATTTTCAATGTTAAATAAGTTAACTAGAGACAAACTCAAATTCATCTTTTAATTATTTAGCTTATAATTATACTAAGTACGATGAATTTCAAATAACTTCAATATTCTAAAAAATATTGAAATTCAGCGTGATTTTTATGATTATGGTGTAAATTAGTATGGAGATCTGGATATATACTTGAATTTTTTTTGTGTAAGTTATCTAAACAATGAAAATATATTTAATTTCATGGATTTCAAATATTTTCATCCAAACGAAACCTTACTTATTTTTTTGGAGAAATAAATAATTTTTGTGATGACTAACTTTCCAAATTTTGGATTTTATTCTATTAACTAATCAAATTTTAGTTTTGTTCACTGAATTTAAATTTTTGGATATTTTGATCTGATTGATGATGTGGTGTCGGACATTTCAATATTTCTGACAGCATTTCAGCAATTTTCGATATCACGTTATTACTCCAATGAATTAAGACTAAAAATTTTAAAAAAAAATCAAAATTAATGCATCAAAAACAAACTTTAGACATTTATATGTGAACTAAATTCTAAAGATTATGTCTCTTGTGAGACGGTCTCACGAATCTTTATCTGTGAGACATGTCAACCCTATCGATATTCACAATAAAAAGTAATACTCTTAACATAAAAAGTAATATTTTTTCAAAGATGACCCAAATAAGAGATCTGTCTCATAAAATACGACCTGTGAGACCGTCTCACACAAGTTTTTACAAATTAGAACGAACAAAAAAAGTATTATCCCTTATTTTTAGGATTAATTATCTTATAATTCTGTAACTCTCATAAATCACATGCTTTTGAGTTTTGATACATGTACTACATGTACGTTGGCCCCCATCAACCCAACCCTAAATTAGAAGACAGTAACATGAATTTTTTTAAAAAATAATAATGAAAACAGATGAAGAGGAAAGGTCAAGTCACGACAGTAGACAACTCACTCTCAAATCTCTGTACTCTGAGATTGTAAGATAGTCATAGTGATTATACCTATATACTCAGTCCCCACACCCATTCCTCCCATAAAATAACAATAAAGTCACTTCATTCCTTCTTTCTCCCCCCTCACACACAGAGTAGAAATCAGCAACAACACACACACGCTCCACTGTGAGTGAGCTTAACTTTGCTTTTCTAATTTTTAGCTGCCATAGTTTTGCTTTCTCCCCGTTTCCATTGCCTCTGGTCATGGGGGACTTTCCTTCACCTGTTTTCACACTCTAATACGCACACATACACTTGATTCTCCAATATATATATCTCTCTTTCTAGCCTTCTTCATGAAATAAGGGTCTTCCTTTTCTTCCGCGCTGCCTTCTTTTCACCATCTTTATATGCACACTTTCGTTTCTTCTTATATTCACTTAAGTAAGCGAAAAGATTGCTGCTAAAAGAAAACCCTTTTGCATGATCCTTGAAAATACCGAAAAAATCTATTCGAATGATTAAAAAAAAACTTTACTTCTCTGGCAAAGAACTTATATTATGAGGAAAATTTGACAGGCGAGGGTGCATCAAACGAGCTGGGAAATTAAAAGGCAAAGACCCGAATCAAACTTTGTTTTCACCTACTTGTCAAACTACACGCAACCCGAAGAGGGAACTGTACAAGGGAAGAATAAGATTGACTGCAGAAATCGAGGCGCTTCAAATTTTCAACGAGAGGAGGAACAGAATTGGGCCATTTTCTGTCTAGGTATATACCATTTTCTTTATTTATTTTATTTTATATATATATATATTCTTTGAGTAGTTTCAGGTGATTAAATAGTTCTAATTTAATTGATTTTTTTTATCCGCTTGATTTATTTGATTGTGTTATTATTTCTTGTGAAATCCGGATAGTGGAAACATCTGGCTTCTCTCAAAAATCTTATTTTCACAGGTAAGTGAGGTAATTAATAGTCTCCTCTCCCCCTCTCACTCTCTCCTCTCTCCGCACATTTTCTAGCGATTTGTCACTCACTAATTAACATGCAAAAAGGAATTAATTCCAAAAATGATTATCGTAGTGTGAGCTACTCTTTTGTCATTATACCCCATTTTCTTGCATAAAATCCATACATTATACAAGACTGAAAAAGGGTTTTCACGTAGCAAATTTACACTTTTAATAAAGCTCTCTTTCTGTTTCTGTATAAAAATAGAGCTCGAGAACATGTTTAGGGTTCTGGTTTGGAAGTGGATAGCTAGATATGGAGCTTTGTTTGTTCCCAGAATCAGATATATATTTACGGATCCAGTAAGTTAAGTCTTGAAATTAATGACAGCTGTTTTTACATCTTGTTATTTCTTGACACAGCCCGAAGTTGAAAATTTAACGATCGCCAAGCTTCACCAAGAAGAAGAATATTATAGATTTGACAGATCCTACGCGAAGACTTATAAACGGCAGGTATAGAAAACGTTCATTTTCCAGATTTGGTCATGAGATTCTTTTTTTCTGAAGTTTTGATTTTGATCTTCTTAAATTCAATCAACTTTATTTATGGGTCGGTTCTTTAAAGCTGTCAATGATTTAGCTCTCCAATTTTAGGTGTCAAAGGCATCTAGCTTCAAGATTATTATATATTTGATTTCTTTGACTAAATAAAATTCATACTCGGAATTTACTGTTGGGGTGTATGTTTTAAGAAATTTATGCTTTTCCAAAAAAAATACTAGGTTTTGAAGAATATTTTTGATGACTTGTCTTGTCTCAAAATTCTATATCGTGTGGTCATAGAGAAGTAATATATACATACAAAAAGTCGAAAGAAAAAATATCCACGTTTTCATGTTTAAAACCAGTCCTGGCATATATAGAATTTTAGTTTCTTCTTCTCCTGTGCAGATCTTTATTTCTTGAAATTCTATCTAATGGCAGTTTAGTTGATAGATACGCCAGGTTCCAGTTCATGGCTTCATCATCTAACTCCCCATGCGCCGCCTGCAAGTTCCTGCGTCGAAAATGCCAGCCGGAGTGCGTCTTCGCGCCGTACTTTCCGCCGGATCAGCCGCAGAAATTCGCCAACGTACACAAAGTCTTCGGCGCCAGCAACGTCACCAAACTTCTTAACGAGCTGCAGCCGCATCAGCGTGAAGACGCCGTTAATTCCCTCGCTTACGAAGCCGACATGAGGCTGCGAGACCCCGTCTACGGCTGCGTCGGCGTCATCTCTCTCCTTCAACACCAGCTCCGCCAGCTTCAAATCGACCTCAGCTGCGCCAAATCCGAGCTCTCTAAGTACCAGAATCACCTCAACGGTGGCTTCATCCACCACCATCAGCAGATCAACCTCCTCGGCAGCGGTATGGCGGCGAGGGATTTCCACCACCAGTTCTTTCCTACCAGTCATCATCAGCAGCAACCGGTGATTAATGGGTATGATGCTAGTAGCTTCCTCGCCATGAATATGTCTGCAAGTCTTGGACAGTTGGGCGGCTTTCAGCAGGCCAGGGCAGCCGGGGCCGCGACTGATGGACGCCGGACACCGGTGGAGCCGTCTTAGGGTTTTTTTTGGTCTCCGCTATAATTTATTTTACTTAATTAATAATTATTTAAAGCCGGCGGTGAGTTATATCGGTAATATATATGCTGCTCATGAAAACACTTGCGAACTAAATTAATATTTGTGCTATTATTTATTTTGTTTTTTGTTAGATATATTATTTAATAATTTTTATTTCATATATTAAATATTTTATCTTCCTTATAAGTTATTAAGATGGGTGGATAAAATTATTGAGTTGTAATTTCTTTCAACCTACAAAAGCTTTCCCCGATCATTTCATTAATAAATATAAGACGACGTGGATTTTAAATAACATGTATAGTAGATAAATTTTCGGACTAATATAATAGTATGTAAATTATGTTAGTCAGGTAAATCGTACTGAACAAACTCAATATGATATTCGAACTCATAATAACTGATTAAGCGTTTTACCTGCTCCGCTCAGTTAAACAAAATTGAAAGAAAGAAATTTAGCAACTCACTGAGACCAATCATTTACTACAAATAATTCACTCTTCATACAGATGATCACACACATGAATTTATTTAAGAGTAGGTCTATTGTGAGACGATCTCACGGATTTTTATCTGTAAGACGAGTCAATTCTACTTATATTCACAATAAAAAGTAATACTCTTAGCATAAAAAATAATATTTGTTCATGGATGACCCAAATAAGATATATGTTTCACAAAATACGACCCGTGAGATCGTTTCATACAAGTTTTTGGCTTTATATTTTAAATGCATATATATATAATTTCAATCCAAATTTATATGTATGAATCAACGATTTAATCACCGAATTAAATCTAAAATGTTGACTACGGAAAAGAATAATAATAATGTTTTACAAAAAAAAAAATTTAATATGATGTACTGTTGATGCAGTCCAACAGTAACATGCCTAGATGGTGTAAGGGCCCATTCCTTAAAATCTTGAAGGCATGCACAGTGAGTTTTGTTTTGTATTTTTGCTATTGTACAGTTTACAATTAATAGAAGAGAGAGAATGTGACAGACAAGTAAACATTTTCCATCAACTATGTTTCAAAATTTATGGATTTTATAAAAAAAATTCAAGATTTTCACACATGTATTGATACTATTTTCAAAAAGTTTATCATTTTTATGGTATGATTTAATTTGTAATGTGAATATTCTATATTTAGTATCGATTTATATGAACTCGATCACTATTTAACCATTAAAATTGTGTATTTGATAGCTAGGCGCAATATATTTTAAAATGAGAGTAGGTCTCTTGTGGGACGGTCTCACGAATCTTTATCTGTGAGACGGGTCAATCCTATCGATATTCACAATAAAAAATAATACTCTTAGCATAAAAAATAATATTTTTTCATGGATGACCCAAATAAGATATATGTCTCACAAAATACGACCCGTGAGACCGTCTCACACAATTTTTTGACTTAAGATGACTATGATCATATATATATATGGTTAAATATATCTTATTATGAATATTTTGATTAGGTTAATCATATCCATAACTTTCATGAAAATTAAAATTTTTTTGCATAAAAAATGTTATTTTTAATGAGTTGTATAAGATCGGAGATCTGTCTCGCAAAGTTGATTTATGAGACGATCTCGTGACAAATTTTGTGTAAATAGTAATAATGATATCATCATGTTGGATATATATTGATAAAAAAAGAGTTTATTTTAAAAAAACAATCTTAATTTCGTTGAATGAAAGTAAAGAAAAACAAATGATAGAATCATCCAAGTTAAAAAAATTCAAGTTAATGATATCATAATGTTGGATACATATTTGCTCATGTCCCTCTAAAAAAAAAATTGCCCTAACCTCCATTTTTTGGCTCTATCGTTGACTGTAGCATACAAAAAATCATAAAAATTCAAAAAAAAAAAAAAGGTGAAAATAGAAACGTTAACAATATAGATTTTCGTTGATAAGATTGTTACTAGTAGTATACATGATAATATTGAAGACAATCCATCGTTTTTTATAATTATAGATCAAAATAAAACACTCTGTTGGTTTATATAGTCCTATTACGAAAGTCCTTAAAAGATATATCTATGATTTAGAATTCGAAAATTTTCAATTTTAATCTACAATCTGGGATATTATTTTGGGAAAGATTAAGAAATCTCTTTTGTAAATTTGTGTATTTCTTGAGTAGGTATCTTGTGAGACGGTCTAATGAATCTTTATATGTGAGACGGGTCAATCCTACCGATATTCACAATAAAAAGTAATACTCTTAGCATAAAAAGTAATACTTTTTTATGGATGATCTAAATAAGAGATCCATTTCACAAAATACAACTCGTGAGAACGTCTCACACAAACTTTTACCACTAGAAATTTAAACAAAAAATTGAGTGTAGGGGGCGAAAGGCTACCACCTCACCCACCCTAGTTACTATGGTGTTAGCGAGTATAAAACTAGCCTGAACCATGATATGCTGTTATTATAGTTATTATTATTTTACCATTTATCGTTTAGAAATAAGCTTTACGTTGTCTCAAATATGTAGTCATATTTTTATATTTAATATATATTTTTTAACTAATATACAATATACTTCTATTAATTAAATCTCAAAAAACATGTAATTATTTTTTGAATGAATTTAAGAACGATAGAACGAGATGTTTGTCTGTAAACTTTTATTTTTCAAATAAATTTATATTATTCTGGATTAAGAGAGAAGGATTAGTGATATTATGGTTATTTCAGCATAAAAGATATTTTTCAAATCAATCATTAATTAATCAATTATGTATATTTAGGAGTGCAATAAATAGTTGAAGGAAAAAACATTCTTTAAAACCGCATTAATCTGCGTGTGGTATTCTTTTACAGGATATTAATGTGAATTATTTACTTTTGCAATTAAGTCTCTTGATTGACGTCCATTGACTCACTTACATCGAGGTGACATAGACGTACCATTCTCGTTAATTAGACAAACAAAGGATTATACTTTTCAAGTACTTCTTGAAAATTAGCTATAAAGTGGCGAGTAAGAGTATTTAAACGGAGGATTTAATTAATTTATTACACATTTGACAAACAACAATTTTTCATCATTATCAAAATCTTGAATAAGTATTTTGTGAAACGGTTTCACGAATCTTTATCTTTGACCCAAAATCTTAGCATAAAAAGTAATACTCAAAATCTTGAATAGGTCTCTTAGCATAAAAAAGTAATATTTTTTTTTATGGATGATCCAAATAAGATATCCGTATCACATAATACGACCCGTAAAACCGTCTCACACAAGTTTTTGCCTAAAATCTTTATTATTTACGTGGTAGAGATTTGATTAACTTATTCTTGTAAAATTTTGCTATTACTGGCATGACGTAAAAAATGTGCTAGGGGGTAATAACTATCTATGTGACTATATATCCTACCTTTAAGTTTTGCGTTGCTATAAGATTTAAATTTGAGTTACACTGTTTTTATTATCTATATTAAATATTAATAATTTAATTAGTAACATAGTTAAAATTGTTTTCGATTAACATGAATTACAAATAATTTAATTATTACAAAATAATTAAATTTATATAATTTAAAAGATTTGCATTTTAAATTTTTTGCAAAAGTGTTAATTTGATCATTTTTTCCCACCTATGATTATTTAAATATATTAATATATTATTATTATATTGTATAAAATTTAAATGAATTGGATAGACGATGATGACGTAGATGTGTAATGATGCCCTCAAGAACCCTATTTTAAATGCATTCTGCAGTGGACTGACTAACTGGGATAGTCTCGTCTCAGTCACACACATACACACACGTCGCGCCTACAATTTTATACTTCATTTGAAGAACAACTAATTTCTCTAAAAACCCTGGAAACAAATACACACACACACACACACACACACACACACACACATATATATATATATATATAGACACACACACACACACACAACTTGTAATTTAATTTAATAATATAAATAAGCAATCGTCATTTAAACATTATAATCAGAAATTGACAAAACGGAAGAGCCAATGAATGCGAACACAACCACACGCACAAAAATGAGCCCTTACGATTAATTATTACATGCATATTATGCAGGAGAGTGAGGGGTCTACACTCTACGGACCCTGCTTAATTGATTACTATACGATACAAAACTGCGGTGTTATTATTTTAGGTCAGCGTATGTTGCTGGGGTTACATATTTTTATATACATTTCTTGAATTGAATACACGTATATTTTTCGTCCACATACGGTTTTTAGCTATGTGTGATATTGATCCGTTATGTTATCATAATTAAATTTTAGTTTTTGAGAATTTTGATCAATTTTTATGCAAGTGCTCTGATGATACCCGGGGTTATATCTGGATCGTCTTTAGTCCGGATTTTGGATACTCAGAAAGCCAGAACGGGCTCTCAGCTGAGCCCGGGCAGTGAGAGCTGGGGTTATAATCATGCTCATATGATATTATAAGATATTGGACACCATAGTGTCAAATAGGAAAATGATACTAAATTTGAAATTAATAAAATAATTATCAAAATCACAAAAAATAAAAATAAACAATCAAATTTATAATTTTTCACAGGACTTTACCACAAAGGAATAAGTAAATTAAAGTTCCAAACCAAATATAAAATTATTATATTCTATATATATAAATTATTATTTGTAAAAGAAGGAGCAAAATATAATTTGTTTAATAATTATAATTTGTATATGTTTGTATAGCTATCTAGTGGAGGGCATGAAGTGAGAGGGACGGGTTATAAAGGCGAGGCGGGAGAGAGGATATCTGGCCCGACAGAAGCACGCCTATCGAAGAAACCAAATGCCAAAATAAAAAAAGAAAATGGTAGCATTTATTTCGGGTTGTCCCTCTGAACTCTGATACTTCCCTTCTGTTCCTCACCCCTTTCTCTCTCTCTCTCTCTGCATCANTTATTATAAAAATAAAGACATATTATTGTCAACTTGATGGTTACCCTAATGTTACATATCCAGTAAAATATATATTACTACTTATTGGTATATGGTACTTGCAAAAGCTAGCTACTAAAGTGACACCGTCCTTTGCATTTATTAGATAGCGCCAACACCATGACACTGCCCCAACCTAATCAAAAACTATACATATATTATGATGTACTCTAAATAAACATGATAATCATCTGTCACAGTATATAAATTAATAATCAACTTATATTTTTTGAGAAATATAAAATAAGATTTTTGGTCTATTAACTTTATCATTCTGGGTTCGGTCCACTATATATAAAAGATTTGATTTTTATATGATAACTTCGATTTGTTTGTCTTTTGGTCCAATCTTGCAATTTGTCGTCCAAAAATACTGATGAGAAATTAAAGATTGTTAATGTACCCGACATCATGTTACTATCCGACTGAAATAGCACCATGTGTATTTTCATCGATCGATCTACTTAAAATAATAAGGTATATAATTAAGTTTGAATTGAACTTTCTTGTGTAATATATATA
>NC_133317.1:2038731-2039957 GCF_012295235.1 Primulina huaijiensis | reverse complement strand
TATATATAAAGGTCAAGAGCATGAGTAATTAAAAGTTGTTGCGATGATAGGTATGAAAGTTGTTAAAAAGAGTAGGTCTTCCTGTGTAATATATCTGTATTTAATCAATAATAATGAATCTGAGAAGTCCTTTTGACTTGACTAATCCTAATAATATCTCATATTTCTAGAAATGTAAATAATGGCGCGGACAGATTGATTGTTCCTTTTCTATCGCTTCTTGGGATTTGACAGCGCACGTTAATTTTCTTAGGGTAAAGTGATAGACAGTCCCCAATCCAAACCAAAGTTTGCTTCAACTTNATTTAATCAATAATAATGAATCTGAGAAGTCCTTTTGACTTGACTAATCCTAATAATATCTCATATTTCTAGAAATGTAAATAATGGTGGGGTAACTTGTGTATCGGTACAAGAATCTTTCAAACTTTAGATTTAGTACCTTGTTTTCCATAATACCCCTCAAACTTATTTTTAAATAATTGATTTTTCTTTTTAAATTAAAGGCCCATCATGCTTCCGTAAAATAAATTAAATCTTTTACCTCTTTGACCAGAATGCCACCGGGTTATATCCACCGCATTTTACGGATTGCTCCTCACAATCCAACCACACGATCGCAACCGATGGTTACAGACGCGGATTCCTTCAGCAGCACTTAGCACAATNTATGGAAATTATACCAGATTCTTCTAAGCTCTCTTTAGATCTTAGAAAAATTCAANGGGCTAAGAGCAAAGATCTCTTTATTCAAACACAAACATTTTTTATTACATTGAAACCTCCTGTAGAGGAGGAGGAACTTGCTTAGCTACTTATAGTAGCCGAAACTTGAAAACACATAAACTAGAAAGAAAATATTACAATTGGTTTTGAAAGAAATGAGGAAAATGTTCGATGATCTTCACTTCCTTCTTTTTACCTTATTTATAGAAGGCTTCTTCGGATTTGAAACACAGACTTCAAATCTTGATAAGCCTTTACAGCTTGCATATGGATNAAATTAATCTGATGACAACTTTAGAAAGGATTGGTCTGGATGATCTACAAGAACTTGCGGAATCTTTCGCAAATCTCAAGGTTGTGGATCTAAAGATGAACACAACAGGAGGTGGAACACCTGCTATAACCTGGTCATCTTCACAGGAACCACCAAGGGAAAGTGTGGGATCTCAAAATNTATACCCGATACATCTTCAAGTTTTACTTCTGGTGTGTTTAACTGA
>NC_133317.1:2035934-2037276 GCF_012295235.1 Primulina huaijiensis | reverse complement strand
CAAGGATTCTCTGCAGGACAGGTAGAAAAGTTCTTAGGAAATCTTGGCCTAAGAAACAGAAAGCATCATCTAATCTATAAAGTCTCCAGAAGGGAAATGGCAATCCCAATGGAACATACGGGAAATAGAATGGAGATGCAATTAATTCCTTCTGAAGAAATAAAGGAGGAATTACAAAAACTCAAGATCGAAGTAGCAAGGACTATGTCCTGGATTCATATTGGAGCAATCCAAATTATGATAAAAGCTACTTTTAAAGAAGGTATTGATTCACCCATTGATATTGCTATATGCGATAAAAGAATGGGGAACCTTCAAGATTCAGTACTGGGAACTATCTCAGGAAATCTCTGTGCAGGAAAGATTGTAGGAGTTATCTATCCGCGAATAGCTTACAACCTGGCAGATCGAGATTTTAGTCGAGCCTTGACATTACATCAAAATTTCAAGGAGAAAAGGCTAATGAAGGAAGGTAATAGACCATATTCTATTACCTATCAAATCTCATATGCTTTATCTAATACACATCATTCAGAGTTGTTTATTAGAAATGAGTTTATTGAGATACCAGAAATATTTGGAAAAGTTGCTCAGGCAATTTATCCAGAACGAGTTGAGTTTCCAGTAATACAGGAGACAGATATCCAAATACAAGACAAACCGATTCTACAAAGGAATCAAAGTCTTAGATTGGAATCAAGAAGACTATCTTTTCAAGGAGATAGGATTACAAGCTACAGATGGGGAAAAACCCCTGTTCAAGAAATCCAACATGAGCTAAAGAGCTTTTCAACAATAGGAAAGCTTAGATGCCCAGAAGGGTGGAAGGAAGTCGAAATAGTATTTGATATTACGAAACAAAGGAATCAATTTCCCTGTAATACCATCTACTATTTAGAACAACCTATGATAGGAACTTACCAAGGAATGATCCAAGTTGGAGAATTGGAAGTTCATATCACAGGAAGTCCAGGAAAAGAATCAGATCAACTGATTCTTGGACTAGAGTTTCTTGAGGAACATAAACCTTGGAAACGTCTAGAGTATGGAATGGAGTTTATGGCAGAAGATAAGATGTGGAAAATCCAATGACCACAAGTCCATTCTCCATATACGTTCCAGTCGGAATGTTATATGAACAATATAAGGCAGAATATTTTGCTGCTTATATTGATTCAGGTGCTGGTATTTGTACAGCAAAACGAGGAGTTTTTCCAACAAGTTTGGAAGAAGAATTACCAAAGATTGCTGGAAGAGATTTTTCCAGAAGAATCTTAATCTTATGTAAAGGGATTAAGATGACTGAAATAATGATTGGCGGTGCTGGGCAAACACCTTGGTA
>NC_133317.1:2013987-2031968 GCF_012295235.1 Primulina huaijiensis | reverse complement strand
AAAAAAAAAAAAAAAAAAAAAAAAAGAAAAGTCAATTGTTTAAAATATGAGTTTAAAGGGTATTTTGGGAAGTAATATGAAGTAGGGAGTAGAAGGAAAGATTTTGGTCAAATAGGTACTGAATACCAACTCTCCCATTTTCTTACAAATTTGATCGAAAACACATAGATGGAAGTCCAAAAGACAACGAAGAAATTGGTTAAATAATATCAATTAATTTTATTTAAGAAAATGATTTTTTCAAATGTATTTTAAATACATTTGAGAATGTTATTTTTCTTAAAACAAGAATTGATCGAGGTAAAAAAAACCGAACAACATATCATGAGCGAAAATAATACATCTATTTTTGATTTATATATACAACATATAATGCACCTATTCAAGGGTTTTTTTTAGTTTTGTCAACGTTTGTAATTAATTCGTAAAATATGAGTAGTTTTATAATTTGTTTTGAAATAGAATAGTATCGACATTTATATAAATGTGAATGATCGGAATTTGATAGAGACCAAACGACAGATTTACAAATTGGTTATACTAAGAGAACATGCAGATTCTTTATATATGACACATCTTATAAATAGCATACAATTCTTTATATATGACACATCTTATAAATAGCATACAATTTTAATTTCTAGATCAGTTGGCAATTTTGTTACTACAGAAAAAGAAGAAGAAGAAAGAAAGACTCTCCTACTCCATTTTATAGCTAATTATTATTTTTCTCTTTTTTATGCTCGAAAGTCGAAACTACTTAATTTATTGAATATAATTTTTTTGACACTGTTTCTTTTTCTGCGTTACATATGTGATGAGAATTAAATTCATATTACTGAAATTAAAAATTAATATTACCAAAAATGAAGGGCAAAATAGAGAAAACAACCCCCAATAGCTCAAAATAGATTTGTCGTTTCCATGTATTTTTGTTTAAGTATATTTTAATGTGTGCAATAAAAATTTTACTGTTGTCACATAGGATATTATCAATGCCAAATAAGCAATATTTGAGATTTAAAAAAAAAGTACAGAAAAAAATCCACATTTGTATGAAAACAAATTTTGACAATTTACATTACTAAAACTCAAAACATATCAACCTTTTTTAATCGTAAAATCATTAGCTAATAGCCGTTCGTATTCGACAATTTTTTCTATCATACACAATATACTGTATATTTTCATATACAGTAAACTATGAAAACCCGAATACAATAGTCACATAAAAACATTGACGTTCATTTTTATTTTACAGTAACAAATATTTTCAACTATTTTTATAGGAATATTATTCAAAAAACGAAAAAAAAAAAGAAGCATTTATCCATATTTTTCATTATTATTTGGCATGCACTCTCTCTCTCTCTCCCTCCCTCCTCTTAATGACTACTTTTACAATATGCTTTTTGTCCCCCTCCCTTTGAAAGCATTTCACCAACTTTCCTGTGTAGGACTTGGATATAATCACTATTCGTGTGTTGTAGTAACATTCACATACACAAATTATCTCGTCGTCTGTCTTTGGGTACAATGCAAAAGCCAAATTGCTTTCTGTATATTCGAGTTTTCCATGTCTCCCTTTTCCTGTATTTTTGGAGGTCAAATTTACTGCTCAAACTATTTCACTTCACCAATTCATATATATTGCCCCAACATACATACATAACATAAGTGACTTTGGATCAAGTTCTCTCGATTTAAAAAAAAATCTGTGTACATTTTTTCATTTGATCTAAGTTCCATTATCTAAAATGTAATAGGCAGTCCCCGCGAATTATTTTTTCTCTTCTCTCAATACTAAAAGGTTAGAATTATATCGGTACCATTGGATTTTAAAAATATGGTACAAAACTATGTGCATGAATGTGTGGAACCGTGATATCTTCGTGTAAAATCTAATGGTCCAATTTTAATTTAGTTAAGTGACTCACTTTAGGTAATTACTTGGAAAGAACTCGATGAAATCAAGGTTAAATTTGACAATAATCGAGTATCTAATTAATGTGACCTAAATTTTGTACAAGGCCTGGTTACAACGATGGATTCTTGATTGGGGCCTGAGTGGCCCCATATAATTGGTTTAAATGCCTGGCCCTGTAACTTGAAACCGGTCCATTGGGCGGTCTGATTCATTTTCATCAACTTATTTATTTATTTATTTATTATTATTATTATTATTTTGGTGGATTAACTAACATTTTTTTGTTATTTAAGCCTACCAACTTTGAGCCATGTAAACTAGGAGTATAGGAGTGAATAATTTGATCAAGGTTTTGAATTGCTACGAAAACTATGTTTCTGATTTTCTCTGAATTTGGAATTTAATAAAAACTCGATCAGATGGCGGATTAGAATCGATTTTTCGCAGGTCTTTGAACAATATTCTATCTGATTAATTATTTTAATTTATTACCAATATAATTAATAAATTTATTATAATTTGAATATTTATTTATTTTTCCTTTTTACTACCAGCATCTACAATATTGATATTTGAGATATGATAGCATATACTAAAGAATATGTGTTATTTGTATTACGCCATAAAAATATCTATATAAATAAAACGGAGTTGTACGTTTGACTCACCGACAGAAAAGTCAGCAAAAAGCCAAATACATCCAAGCGTACAACCACCGGAGGGGCGCTTTTACAAAATCTGTCTCCCCTCTTGCATATTCAACTGTCAGATTTCCGTAATGTACACTATAGGAAGCTACAGGAAACGAAGGAAAATCACATGGAGTGAGTTTTTTTTTTTCTCCATTACGCCTCATTCATTGATCGTCTTCATATTTTCAGGTCATTATATTCTTATTTATTTTCCTAATTTGGCAGTTTTTTAAAGAATTTTATGATCGTATAATTTCTTATGCAAGCCTATTTGGAGGATGTTTTTACAAAAAATTATTGATAGAAACAGGAAGAAGTCGCCGTTCAGTGTGTCCGTGTTTTAGATCCCGACTATGAAAGTTATTTATTTGCTGCGATATTATGTTTGGCAGCTTTAAGTTTGAATTTATTTTATTTATTAGTGCATGATTGCAATGCTTAAGTTTAATCGTAGAAATTTGATGGCAGACGTACTGGAAAAAACACTCTAGTCCAGCTGAAGATTGTATTTTAACTACTGCTTTTAGCACTCTTAAGAGTGCCTCATTTTTTTAAAAGTTCGTAAAGTTTTTTCGGATCAATGGTTTGTTATTTTTTATTTGACAACCTATTGATTGCAGTTGAGATCACCTATACCATTGTAAAACGTGGACGGGTGTTGTATGTCAACCAAGTCATGGTGAAAAACTCTTCAGCACTTCATCGACTTATTAATGGACTGGATAAATTTGAAAGATTATTTTCCTATTTATATGTGGCAAAATTGCAGTTTTGCTTGGATGTGTATGAGAAATTCATAGTTTGATCTATATTTGCCTTAAATTTTGAGCTTAATTGGAAGGATTATAAAGTGTGCACAAATTTGTGTTGATGACTAATTTTGAGAAGACAAGAAGTAATGGAGTGGAGTTCCAAAACGGTTACCCACTTACCCACAACTTACAATAGCTGCAGCTTCTTGTTATTTTGAAGTTAATAAATACTTATTTTGCTTTTATTAATTCTAGCTCTACTATGCAGCTTGACGTGCATTGCCAAAGATTTAAATGTGTTTGTACATCAGAGAGTTCTATCTCAATTGTATTTAAACGTTACAAGGGTTCTTCATTATGTCTTCTAGAACACTGTGGCGAAGAAAAAATAATCTCATTGATGCACTTAGGCGACCTCCATTTTGGGTTGAAAGATTGTTGAGTTCTGAGTATGGAAACACGTTGGGGATTTGTCATTCACAACATTGGAGCTGGGCTGGGGGTTATTCATCATCTAGTGCAAATCTAAAAGACAAAAAAGATTCAAATTCTCCAACCAAAGATGGAATACCGTGTTTGTTAGTGAGAAAATGTGTTGAGCACAACTTATTTGGTGTCCCATCTTCGTACTGTGAGTTTGGAATGCAAAGAAAATTTCCCCCCTTTGGATATGGGTGGATAAAAGAGTATGCACACACTTTTTCCTCTGCTGTGGCCGGTCAGCCTGAAACAGGTAGTGGCAACGATAAAAATGAAGAACCAGCTGTCAAGCAGAAAAAGGAGCCTTCACCAGAAGAATGTGATCAGGCGGTTGAAGGCTTGAGCTCAGTTAAAGCCAAAGCAAAAGCCAAGCAGCTGCAAGAATCTAAGAAAGGTGATAAGTCTATTCTAAAGAAGACGTGGACTATGCTTATCGGAATTGGTCCAGCTTTAAGGGTTGTTGCCTCTATGAGCAGGTAAACCTTTGCGTTCTCCGTTCCTCTTGTCCCAAAACTAAATTATCATGTTTTCTCGTCAGCCCATATTGTTGGAATGGTTGAACTGAAAAGGCTCATGTCTTTTTTGTTTCTGGAGTCCTCAAAGATATTATCTGAATTATGTTGATTTTTATCCTCTTATGGTAGGGCTGATTGGGCAAAAAAATTGCATCACTGGAAGGATGAGATTAAATCGACATTGCAACACTACTGGTTGGGTACAAAGCTACTTTGGGCTGATGTGAGGATATGCTCAAGACTATTGTTAAAACTTGCTAGTGGGAAATCTCTTTCCAGGAGAGAGAGGCAACAACTCACACGAACAACAGCCGACATTTTTCGGCTGGTTCCTTTTGCAGTCTTTGTTATAGTACCATTCATGGAATTTTTACTTCCTGTATTCCTTAAATTGTTCCCCAACATGCTGCCGTCGACCTTCCAGGACAAGATGAAAGAACAGGTAGATTTATGTAGATGTAAGATATCTTCAGCATTTGTCCACATCCATTTATGTGTCTGAGATATTTATTTTAGTTCCTTCTTTGTGGCCTTTGTGTTTCAACCTCATCTCCCCGGCCCTTACTTTTTACGTCCGGAAGTTCTGTGTATCAGTTCACCTTTTACATTTGTCTTATCATGTAAGGAAAATCCAAAATACCTAGCTCAAATTTTTATCAAGACACAATCAAATATGGATGTCTTCTGGTTTTATATTATGTCTCTTGTTGTATTTCCCTTGAATTTCAATTAATCTTGGATAAAATGCTTTAAAATAGGAAGCCCTAAAGAAGAGGCTGAATGCTAGGATAGAATATGCGAAGTTTCTTCAAGACACTGTAAAAGAAATGGCAAAGGAAGTTCAAAACTCAAGAAGCGGAGAAATAAAGAAAACTGCCGAAGATCTTGATGAATTTATGAACAAGGCAAGAAACTTAATAAGTCAAAGCAGTTATTTGAGAAGTTTTCTTTTGGTTAACTTCTCACCTATGCTTTCCCACTTTTTGATATTGCTTTCTTAATTGTTGACCAGGTCAGGAGGGGGGCTGGGGTCTCCAATGAAGAAATTTTAGGCTTTGCCAAATTGTTTAATGATGAACTTACTCTGGATAACATCAGCAGGTAATTGTTTGATGCTCTTCCATTTTTTTGGATTCTATGATGTGAAAGTTCAACCTATTTCTTTGATTCAGACCCAGGTTGATGACCATGTGCAAGTATATGGGCATTGGTATATATGGTGGTACTGATGCATATCTTCGCTATATGCTTCGAAAGAGACTTCAAAAGTAAGCTACTTTATTTACACATGAATGTTTGTTTCTCATGATTTGATAATGGTGGTTCGTGTTTTGGTCTTCTTTACACATGCATGGTCTTAGTGTGACTCGAAACCAAGGAGCCAACTGCATACCACTATTGAGTTGGTTGTCCCCTTGGGTTTGTACTGGATAATATTTGATCAGTTTTGTTTTTCTATACATATCACTTGACTAGTGAATTCTACTCCCATGGACATCTTGAATCAAGTACGGAAAAAGTTCTTAGGTTTGGAAGGTGTTTTTTTAAGAGGGTTTGATAGGAATTTGGATAGTATGGGAATGGTTGAGAGGATTTTTTGCCGCCACGATGTTTCACACGTTCTGAATTTTTTTGTGGACCTTATATTATTCTTTTGATGAGGTATTTGATATGTTTCCCCTCAAGTAGATGGAATAAATGTTATCGAGCTCTGAGTAATTGTTTTTTCAAGCGAAGGAAACGGGTAGGGAGCGCAATTACTGGATGTTTAAACAAAATCAAGTTATGAAGTGGCAATGAGAAAAGGGATTAGGTAGAGCACAACGGTTAGAATGAAGCACATGAATGAATTCCAGAGGCTGGGTAGTCTGGTGAATTGTGATGGAGAAAGGCGTGGTGGAAAAAGATGACCTTTAATCACAGAAGAAAGTGCTGGCTAAAATCGAGATGAAGTTTGAAGTTTTTGATCACTTGATTTATAATTATTGCCACGGGCAGAGCCATGTGGTGCTCCACCGCTCGGATGGCTCGGTTTTTTCCTTATTTTTTATACATAAAATTTTGTCCAATTTTCTTGTAGCTTGGGTACTCCATTTGTCAATACCTAGGTGAACCCTGGCTTAGAAAATTCTAGCCTGGGTAAAAATGAAAATACGGATCCGCCACTGATTATTGCCCTTAGGCTTGGCAACTAAAAGGGTCCAAAGCATTTTCTTTATCTGTACATAGGTATGCAGTTCAATTTGGAATAATGCACAAAGGTTAATGTTTAAAAAGAGAGTGTAATTGTATAATTAAAGTCTCAAGTAGATTTATATGCAACCCTGCAAATAATAATTTATTTCACACAAATATATTTGTGTTTGTATATTATTACCGTTCCATGTATGATTTGTTCCTTTCCTCAGTTCAGTGTCTATTTCGACTTCTGGTTATGCCTAGACAAGATGTTTGTAAGTGCAAGAAATAAAGTGAAATCTCATTTGGACACGCTTAAACATCATAATTTGTTTCATGCTTTCTCATAGTTTTTATTCTAGTCTTGACGTTTTCACGCTTTCCTATAGTTTTTGCTAGATTGATTGGTCGTGTGTGAAGAAATGTAGTTTATTATTGGACACAGAGAGATTCATGTTGTTTGGACAAGGAATGGAGAACCTGCATCTTGTAAATATTGAAGCACTCAGCCAAATGCGTTTCATGCCAAAGCAATCTGTTTTTCTTGTGCCTTTTTTTTCAAGGATCAAGATTGATGACGCATTGATTCAATCAGAGGGGATTGAGTCTCTTACTGAGGAGGAGCTTCGTCAAGCATGTCGAGATCGTGGCTTACTTGGATTACTTTCAGTTGATGAAATGCGTCAACAGGTTTCTTCAATATTTCAAAGCCTTTTTCAAGTTCCAGAGAAAAATTTCCATTTTGATAAACTGATTATTTTATTGAACCAGAAAGAACCTAGTTGATTTTCTAACAGGCAGAAGTGCCTAAATACACTCATATTATGATGAATACCTATTTCTTTTATAAGAGTATCAGATTGTGTTGGTGTAAAAATGAGGATAGGGAAGGGAAGTTGATTAATCTTTGATATAAGTGACAGAGCCTGAAAGTTCCTGTGATGTCAAATAATGCACTTTCTACATGGAAAATGTGATATTATATGTGTGTGTGTGTGTGTGTGTGTGTGAGTGAGTGAGCGAGAAGAGGACCTATTTTAAAAAGTTTAGTTTGAGTTTTTTTGCTGTGATTATTGTAAGTCTGTGCTTGACAGATTGAGGGTGGTTGTTAGTTTCCTTCTACAAATTTATGTTTAGCTCTATGCTCTCATTTCATACAGTTATTGTGATAACATAGTTCGCTGCAATTTCTCAGCCCATCATTGACTTTGTATTATAGCAGTGCTTTTCCTTTGTGAATCTGCAGATGGGATCTTCCAGTATACTATTATTTTCTGGAGTTAATAAAAGGTTCACTGGTATCTCCCGTTGATGGATATTTGTGTTTATTGCAGTTGCGAGATTGGCTGGACTTATCTCTCAACTATTCTGTACCATCATCTTTATTAATTCTTTCCAGGTAACTAAAACTTCCACAAGCTACGTGGGTGAATGTCAAACAGTATTGATTTTTAATATTTTATTTTTGGTATCTTGTTCCAGAGCATTCAGCGTCTCTGGTAAATTAAAGCCAGAAGAAGCTGTTCAAGCTACGCTCTCATCTCTGCCTGATGAAGTTGTGGACACGGTTGGTGTCACATCTTTGCCTTCAGAGGATTCAGTCTCTGAAAGGAGGAGAAAGTTAGAGTTCCTAGAAATGCAAGAAGAATTAATTAAGGTCTGTTTAGGCTCTTAATTGTTTAATTCTAATGAGCTGATTGCAAAAATGGGCAGTGAAAGATAACTACAACAAAATCTTCTTTGATCATTTATGATGCTTTTCTCTTCAAATATTCCCTCTCTATTTTTTTTCTGTTTCCATTGAAAATATTGACAAAGCTGGAAAGGATTTCTGGAATGTATCAACTACTTTAGATCTGCATCATGCTGTCTTAATCTGGTCCAGACGCCCTAGTAGTTTTATCATGCTGTCATGATTTAAGATCATATGTGCTCATTGTGTTCTAGGTGCCAATAATGTACTGTATTCAACCAAATGTCATAGAATTTGTTATTTCAATCTTTTGTTCTCTCTTTTGTGTGAGTGTGAATGTGACCTCGATAAAGTTTCCATCGTGAAGTTTTTCTTTTCATTTTTCTCAGTAACTGTAGAGTTTATTGTTACAGGAGGAGGAAGAGAAAGAGGAGGAGGAGCAAGCTAGGTTGAAGGAATCTGTCATAGGCCAGAAGGATGTAGCCTTGGAAGAGATGATGACCGCAACTGCAAAAGAAACAGAAGATCATGAGAAAACTAAAACTTCGGATAAACAAGAGCAACTTTGCGAGCTTAGCCGTGCATTGGCTGTTCTAGCGTCAGCATCGGTGTGACTTCGTTCTTGATTGTTATCTGTTGCTAATCAGCACCTGTCATAAACTTTTTATTTTCTTTGCTGCCTTTTCAGTCTGTAAGCAGGGAGCGTGAGGAGTTCTTGCGACTTGTCAACAAAGAGGTAATTATTCCATTGGTTTTTACCATTTAGCTTGGGAACAAAAACATTGAAGATTGCTATTGTTTTGTGCCTGGTAATTGGTTTATGTTAAAGCAAAAATTGCACAGTAATTCAACACTGTCAAGTCTTTATTTTTCTTCTCCGATTTGATCTTTATCTTGATTCTCATTTCTTCTAATCTTTTCACGATCACATCTTTTTGTGCCATAAACTTCCTGGGTCTTCTCGTTCTTTCTATTCAACGCTGTCAGTTGGACATTTTCTTTGTTCTGTCCATTGGAAATGCCTACTTGCATGTGGGTTATAGGTAAAAGGATTGAAAGTCATTTCATTATATAAGCTATGAACATAGTAGTTATATTTATCAAGTATAGTTTTTTGGCACAGCATGATTTCTGTTGATATAAGTTTATATAATTAACAATAAAATGCTATGGTGCTTAACATTTGGATCTTGTGCAAAATAGTCTGGTGAAATGAGGAAAATTAGCGATTATATGCATATCTCGCCTGAATCTTGATCTCTCATCTCTTCATGCATCTCATTTTTGTCCACGGTACACAGTAGCCCAAAAAACTGTTCTCACTTTAAAATGTTATGAATTGCATGAAGGCTGTGTCACTGTATGTCTGTATTATTGACTAGTATAGGTGTGATGATTTTGCTTTTCAATTTATGTAAAGCTATCAAGGTTTCTAATTAATAAATGTCAAGTTGGTATCTTAGTAGCTCTATTTTGTGATCTCACTTTGAACTTGAATTTTCAGATAGAGTTGTACAATAGTGTGGTTCAGAACGAGGGTACTGATGGAGAAGAAGAAGCCAAAAAGGCTTATATAGCAGCCAGAGAGGAAAGTGATCTTGCTGCTGAGAAATCTACTGGTGATAAAGTTTCTTCAGCGCTTATAAACAGGGCAAGGCTAATTTCTGGATATTCTGGATTTGCTATTTAATATGCTTTTTAATATGATAATTCGTAATTATTTGCATTTAATTGAGAGGAAGGCAACATATGCCTAGATTTGAAAAATGTACTGGGATTTTACCTACTAGGTTGATGTTATGCTTCACAAGCTTGAAAAGGAAATTGATGACGTGGATGCCAAAATTGGTGACCGGTGGAGGTTGCTCGACAGGTAATAGTATTTGCTAATTGGTAAAGGTGTTTTCGAAGTTTAGTACAGCTCAACTTTCAATTTCTGTGTTTAAATAATTATATGCTCAATGCCCATGCGTTAAGTTTTAAAGCATTTGATTAATTTTATGTATTTCCATTTAAGTTTCAAGTTTCTTGACAACTTTTATTCTTTGCTGCGCATTCACACCGTTGAGTCTATGCACTTGGCATGGGAATCAAAAAGTTGGATGATTTCTAATTTAAGGCCAGAGTACAAAATCTTTTTTTTATTAACTGCCAATTACTGTGTAGTGGATCTGCGGAATGGTTATAATACCTATTTTCTGGACTTAATTCATATTTTTTCAATTAGAAATACAATTTTAAAGACTATCGTTTGTACAGTACAGTCTATTTATTTTCTCAACACTTGTTAAAATAATCTTCCCTGTAAACATTGGGATTTTAGATTTCAAGCACAACTCATCGGTCTTTCCGTTTCCATATGAAAAATACAAGAGTGGTCTGAACACGGCAGCTTTCACTTAGTGGAATAGCAGTTAAGATACTTTGAAAAAAGTATGTGTTCTTTGTTTTCGCATTTGGAGAGGGCCTAGAGTTACTGTGCTCAAGAAGTCACACGTGTTACTGGATTTGGGATGTTGTGCTTGAGAAGTGAGAAAATTCCTCCAGAATTGTCACCACAGTTTCAGCGGCATTTGGTTAATAGAAATGAAGCTGAATTTTTTTTCTTGACTTCATGTTTCATCTAGTGATCTTGAAGTCAGCGTGGTGGTTGTAGACACGGTTTATGACTTTACTTTTTTTTTTTTGGCTGAGTTTCCATCCTGTGTTTCTACCGAAATATCCATAATTTTCCTACGTTTGAGCAATTTAACAACTCTAACACTATAGTGGTTTTGGAATTTCTTTACTTTCTGGAAAACCTAGTTTTTTCTTCAGTTTCGTTAAAAATGTATGAAAATTCATCTTGATTCTTCAGTTTAAACAAAATTATCTCTTTATGCTTTAATAATTTTTACTCGTTTATTGAGTTTTTCAGAAATTAAACTAGATTTTTGTGGCTTTCGGAATTGTCTCAAAAATTTTCTAAGATCTAGAGATTGCAAACTCAATTCATAAAGAAAATCTTATCCAGCATCCTGTAACTATTTGCTTTGATATCCATTGGCAGGGATTATGATGGCAAAGTGACTCCTGAGGAGGTTGCATCTGCTGCTATGTACCTTAAAGACACCCTAGATAAGGAGGGTATTCAAGAATTTATCAGCAGTCTTTCCAAGGATAGAGGTTCGCACACACTTTTGTTACTTATTTGGGTATAAACCAAAGGTTTTCATGTAAAATAAATTTTAAAGTCGTGACAACAATGGTGGACGTGGACCCTGTCAATTCTACACTAAATATTGACTGACCCCCTCCTATTGATGTTAGAATTTGTGCTGTTTGTTTGGAAATGGACAAGTATTGTTGGTGGAGTTGTGTTGAGTTGAAGGCTTGAAGCTCTCAAGAAAGAACAATGATATCAAATTGAATCACCCTACAGCTGACAAAAATTACAAGGGGGATGACTTCTTGCATTGATAAAATACTATAAAAAATCTCAATTGGGCTGAGTCTATAGTTCTATTTGTGATGGATGTTTTACCGTCTGTATTGTTGTTTGTATCTGTTAATAGTTACCTTCATCTTTTAGTGCTCACCATGATTGCTAATGCTTGCAATCCTGATATTTGGTTTCTAACTCACGTTTCTGCTTTTTCTACTTCTAACAGAGGGCAAAATTCTTGTGGAAGATATAGTTAAATTAGCCGATCAAACAGAAGATGCAGAAGCAGAAGAAGCAAAAAAAGCTTAGGCCTGAGTTTTGTTAATAAATAAAATTTTCTGGTTCGTTCGGCTTCGGTGAATTTCATTTTTTCCCCTTTTACCGGTGGACAACTTTGCACTGTTACATATGGATGAACTGAAACTTTATGCGGGTTTTTCTATCATAGCCGCTAGTTGCAAAGGAAGTGATATAGTAACTCAGATAGAAGTTAAAAAAAAAAAAAAAAACTCAGATAGAAGCCTGTAATTTTCATTAATTAATTTTTGCAATACAGTATATATCAATCTTGTTCTCTTAAAGTGACTATATACTTTGATTCTTGTTTATGTGATTTTGTCCATGAAAGATCTTAAGATAGAAGTTGATTGGCTTATAATATTTGAATAAATAGCTCACTTTTGATCCATAAATTACTTAATACTTATATTTCTTCATTTAGTGAATATGTAGATTGCCATGTTTTAATAGTTATATTCATTTAGTGAATATATAGATTGCCTTGTTTTAATAATTATATTCATTTTCAAATCTTCGTCTTCCCATCTAGGTTAGTTCCATTTCTTCCATTGCTTAAATATAGAATTCATGTTTGCGTCAAAAGATCTATTGGAAACTCAGAGTGGTAATTATTACATTTACGAACGATGCCGGGCTGCAGAAGACGAGCTGGATTTCCTTTAATCGGATATGTTGTTTCTCGTCTGCAGCGATTGTGCCACATATCTGAGCCAGTTTCAAGTCCCATGTTCCTTGGCGAGCCTTGCAATGAGAAATGAAAGTTGCTCTTTCTCGGAATGAAGTGTGGATGAATCCAAGGTATGGGGTTGTTCTCCGTTTGAGGATCCTGCCAATTAGTAACCGCATGAAGGGGAAAAAACTATTTTAACTAAAAACTCCCTAATTGTTTTCACAAACATATTCATCGACATTTGCAGCATAAGATATTTTGGCGTGTGCCATTAACTGATAAGATCTCACCATGCCCGAAATGATCAGGTACTGTGTGGTTTCTTTATTGCTTCATGTCAACGCGTTCCGTAAGATAAAGATATTTGTTAGGAAGGTCACCATGCCTATTCTCTTCAGCAGTCCATGCTCTAGTCCAAATAGCCCAAGGAGTGAGGCTTGCACCCGTCTCATCTCGAACTGCATCTAAGGTGTTAATTCTGATAAGTCGGAAGCGCTTCCTCTGTAATCATATCACCAACCAAAGCGACAAAATAGTCATCGGGAATTTCTTTTGATCTTTGCCTCACTTCTTTTACTTGGTCTTCAAACCCTTCTGAAGCAGGGTCTGGTAAAAAGTCGCTAGGCTGTCAAGACTTCTCAGCGTTCTTTAGCGAAGAGGTCACTTTCAGTCCAATCCTTAAGAGAGTCGAAGATTTCACGCTTTTCTGGTGGCATGGAATAGGTGACATGAACATGTACTTCTCGAGGGTGGACTGACAGGCTTCTTGACGTTTCTGATATCTCTGCATTCGATTAATCGAAACCTTTCAGACATGCAACAGAACGATAATGAACCGCAAGAACAGAGTATAAATTTTATGGTCGTGGGTAATACAATCGGTGAAAAGAAACATTACAGTAGTTCCATCACTTTAGTTTATCTTTTCAGTCACAAATTTGGAGTTTGACAAACTAATTCACAAATCATTGTCATTTTTTCAAAAATATTTTTTCGTTTCTTGTTCATCTAGGAGGAAACTAGGGAGTTGGAAGGCAGATGAGAGACTAAAATAATATTTGGTGGCACAAAAGTGTCCAAATCAATAAAGAACTGAACTAGTTGTACCAACTACTCAATTTGCTTGTAAACAAAAGGTCAAGAACACTGTGATAATATGCTAAAGGCAAACAAGCTACCCATTGGCGATATCAGAAACCATGACTACTTCACAATCTCCACAAATTAACTTCATAAAATAAACTAAAATTATAAAACTATTAAATAACATATTTTTTTTTAAAAAAAAAAACAAATTTATTTATTATCTTTTATATTTTAGTATTTATGACTTATTCTTTCACTTACCCAAAATATATCCAACAATATTGCTCCCTTCTTTTACCTATCTGTTATTTTGGTTTGTTCATAGTAATATTTTTATAATTGTATATCATTTTAGTGGATCGGCATTTGATTTAATTAATTAGTAAATATATATATGCGTTTTTAGTTAATTAGTTATATACTTTATTAAATTAAAAAAAAAATAAAACACAAAAGAATAAGAAGTCGCATAAAACTTAACCAAGTACTAGAAGGATCCGGTTGTGACGTCTATTATATTATTTATGTGCATAATATATACTCTCAAACTTATATACAAGACAGAGATTTATGCATGGATACGTTCAAGTAATCACATGTAGCTTAAAATTTCATGCGGACAAATACTTGTAAAATAGTTGTTCGAATATTTCCAACTCCTTAACCGGCAATGCAACCGAAACATTCACCCCGCCGCCACCAACGTCAGGAAACAGCAGGATAATATCCTTTCTATGGTACACCACTGGACAACTATACGTTGGCTTCCCCCATGGATACATCACTTCATCAAACCCTAATCTCCACCAAGAAGAAATCAACACCTCTCCATTTGGGAACCCTCTGTGAACCTCTCCCCAATCTATGATGGACCTCGCGTATTCGTCAGTCATTCTTGCAGCCCCATCCGAGATCATGTCCACAAGCTTCGAGAAAGGATAGTCTTCCAGGTCCATGCACTTTGCTGACGCGTAAGCGCTGAGTACCGCGTTTCCGCAGTAGGAATGTGGCAATGGAGGGTTCAGTCTAGATCGTATGTCCACGGCGTAGAGGATCGTGGATACCCGATCCCAGTTGTTCTGGACAGGATTTGACAGGAATTTGCATCGCCAGATGTGCGCGGTCACCACGTTGAAGCTGGTGATCTTCGTTGTTTTGTTGGTTTCGCAACCAGATTTTGCCTTCTGTTTCAGGTAACTGATGTCACTCGGGCTGAGATTAAAGATTTTGAAGTCTAGATCTTCATCATCGCCAGCAAATACTGGATGCTGTCCACCGATGTGATTGAGTTCGAGCATTTCTGGGTGGGGAAAAGTCACTTGCGGGGGAGATCGGGCGGCAAGGAGGTGGCGATTATTGCAAGGCTTGATGGCCAAGGGTGTATCATCAAATGCTTGTGAGGCGAGGTTTTTCAAGAAAATTATGAAGCTCAACCCATCGAACAGAGCATGATTCGTAGAGATTCCCAGCGCGAAGCCGCCGCACTCGAATGATGTCACCTAGAAAATAATAATAATTTTGGCCTTAAGTTAATATTGCAGATCAAATTTCACTCTTCTTTCTTTCACATAAATATATATAACACCAGTTATATCTAAATATATATATATATTTTAATCTGCTAACCATACCAAAATGAGTTGTATAGTCNATATAAATTTTAATATTATACCTTGTAAGTTGCAAGACATGCATATCAAGATTTATATACCTGAAAAATGCAAAGTGGCTGATCTCGATTTTCATTGTTATCCCAGCTCTGCATAATTAGCTCTCTATATGCTGGATTGGGATAGACCAAATCCACGACCTCCTCCAACATATACTCGGTTGAAGCCTCGACGAACCCAACACCACATCCATTGCACTCGATCTCCAGCCGTCCTGTTTCCCGGTTCAAATTCAATTTTCCGGCCAAGAAATCATAAGGGTCCTGCATCAATTTTTGTATCGCATTTTTAAGCCTAGCGGCCACCACTTTCGGCGGGAAATCCGGGTTGGCAGGGAAGAAATGAACTGTTTGAACAGTGAAATTAAGTACTTTGTCTATGTTGGACAAAAATATTGATTCATGCTCACTTTCTTGGATTGGTGGTAATAATAGGGTTGAATGGTGGATTTTGACATTAAGATCTTGGATGGATGGTTGATGAAGAGTTCTCATATTCCTGATCAGATCAGGTTTTCCTTCGTTATTATATTTACGTATGTATAAAATAATGTGCAATGTGTATGTGAAATGACTTGCATAATAATTTGTTGGCGGTGATTAATTGTAGGAGCTCCACATGCATAAACTAAGCCTAAGTAGTTTAATAATTCCATATGATAATTTAATTGACATAATTTTATGTATAACATATGTATTTTTTTATGTGGATTTGTTGAATGGGACTAGCTACTATAATTTATAATTATGTTATGAATAAAATGTCATGTATGTTAAAGGGAAACTATATTTTTGGTCATATATATTTAATTTTTTGCGATTTTTTTTTTATATTTTGTCAATTTTCAGTTTTAATTTTGTATCTCTCAATTTTTGACAAATTTAGTCCTTCATATTATCAGGAATGCGGATAGCTCCATATCGTTGTTACGTTGGAAAAAATTAATAAAATAACAAAAAAAAATAGATGATTAAAACTAAAATTTGACAATATAAATAAAAAAAATCGAAAAAAATAAATATATAAAACCAAAAATATAATTTCATTTGTTTTAATGAGAACACAAAATTAGTTGGAATACCCACCTACATGGAGTTGTGTGATGATCTATTTTTTCTGGTTCCTACCTTATATGTTTTTCTTCCCCTATGCCCATGGGCCCTCATCTCAGTACTGAAAAATAAATAATAAAAACATTGCCTTTTTTAAGCTACCTTAATTAGGCTGATACGTGCCCAATTCTATGCTGTTTATTTTGCATATTTGGACGTCCCCACAACCCAATAGGATTCCTTTGGTTCATTTCAAGTGTACAAACGTGTCAATAAATAAAAGTATCATATGGATAGATTAAATTGACTTTAGTTTTTTAAATTGAATAATGTAAAATAATGAGTAGGCTTTTTTCCTCTCTAATTCGAAAGGAAATAATGAATAATTACTGTCTCTGACACTATGAATTTGGGACTTCGATTGTACCAAAGAAAGCTCAACCTTGTTGCCAGAGCAAAGTGGCTCAAGTACACCATCATGTTATTAATGGAATTCCTTGGCCCGAAGGCACCCCTCTAATTCAAGAGGATTCGCGCCATTGTGGAAGACACCATTTTTTCTGATATTAAATTATAATATAAATATAAAATTGTCGCTATTGGACGACGAAATGGACTTTGGAATTTATTAGCAAATCTTTCGATAATTTGAAAAGGTGCACCCTGTAGACAATTAAATTTGTTGACCATGAAATTATGGCAAATACAAAATAATATTAAATATCAAACAAAAATTCTATTTATTGGGATATTAGATTCCTACAAAAAAAATAAATAAATAAATAGTTAATTGATATTTTAATATATTTTGTGATCAAATCAAGATTTTAAATCAAGATCGCAATCTTGTATTAAATAGAAGAAAATACTAATATTTTAGTATTAAAATCCAATCTTGCATAAGATGGAAAAGAATACTAATATTTTTAGTATTTGAAATCAAATATCATGATTAGTGGAAAGAAATCACCAAATAAATCATGAGGGACCAATCAAATTACGACACCTCATCAAATGAAAATGGAAAGAATTTGCATCTTTCGACTATAAATAGGGAGGCGGAAGGTCAAGAAAAATACAAGACAGAAGGCAAAGAAGTAGAGAAGAATTCAAGACATAAATTCTCTCAACTCAAGCTCTTCAAACTTAAGAAGATCAACGAAGTTCAAGGCGTGATTCAAGGCGTTTATCGTGTTCTTCCTCAAATTCATCCAAATTCAAAAGGATCTTGTTCTTCATCAAATTGAAGATCAACAAATTCGAAGCACGATTCAAGGCGCTCATCATGTTCTTCTCAAATTTTGAAGGTTAATCCAATATCAAGGCTTTGACCCATTGAATTAACGTTATTGAAGAACCAAACCGCCTTCCACGAAAATCAAATACTCAAGAAATTCAAATTCTACAAGAGATCATCATTGAAGAGAATAATCAAGGGATTATTTAGGGATTGCATCCACAAAACTTTATTTAATCTCAAAATTTTCGAATTGTATCGTTATTTCTTTTGCGATTCTACGAAATAAAGAAATTTGCGCTACA
>NC_133317.1:1906537-2012651 GCF_012295235.1 Primulina huaijiensis | reverse complement strand
TTAAATATTAAGTTTTTGGAGATGATAAATTCAAGGAGTTGAATTTATAATTTAAATATTAAATTCAAATGTTGAATTTATAATGTATTTAATTTATTAAGCTCAAAAGTTGAATTAATTAAATATTAAATTAAATATAGTGAAAAGTATGTTTAATGAGCTTGTAGTCCAACATACTAAATAATTAAAGTTTTTAATGGACCTTGATTAATTAATTAAACTAGTTGGACTAGCCCAAATAATTAATCAGGCCCATTAATGTTAATTATGAATATTGGGTTATGACTTAATTATAAATAGGTGTAATCAAGCCATAACCCTAGCCACCACCTTTACAAATTTCGAAAAAGCGCTCTCCCAAAGCTTGAAAATTCGGCCACTTCCTTTTGAAGGAAAACTTTGAGTCGTCTCTCGTTTTCAATCTCTAACGTAAAAATTTCTTCTAATTTTTCTAGTGCGAATTAGAAAGAGAACAAATCATCTAGTCGTGGACCTGATTAGAAGAAAGGAGTCCTTGAAGAAAGTTCATAGGGATTCATCAAGAGCTAGATCCGTTAATACCGGATTAGTTGGAGCCACGTGATTTAATCACTAAAGGTAAAAGTTTTAAACAACCTATGTATGTTTAATTATTAGATATATGATTTATCAGTTAATTAAATTTGTTTAATATATTGATGTTAATATTTGTTATTAAATGCATGAAGGATGATCGAGATCCTTGACCAATGTGTTAAGTGTGTGTAAGGATAATTTACTGTTTTATTCATTTTGTTAATATTTGATATTTTAAAGTGGGCAAGGTTGATGGCTCGTTCCCATCCTATTAGATGTATCCCTTATGTGCCATGGCTATTTGAATGTAATTATTAGAAATAGTGGGAGATCAAAACTTGAAGATGGTGGACCCAATGCTCAAGTTGAAGAAATATTGAAAGCACTTGTAATAGTTGCATTTGCATCCCTGCATTCACCTAGGTTTTGGGTCTGGATCCATGTTTTGCGCACAAGGATCTAATATTGTTGGCGATCGATCATCCTTATTTATTTTTGAATGTCATATTATGATATATGCGATATATAATAGTATGCATGTATGTATATGATTAAATAATATAGTTGCATGAATCCGAAAAACATACAAACTCGTGGCCCGTGATTTTAAAATTAAAATGAAGAAACAATTTTAAAATTAAAATCCCTCATTTGAATATGATTCAAAATTTATATCAAACCGTAAAAGTAAAAATTAAAAGAGTTTAATTTTTTCTTGCCTTCCATCAACTGTGGTTGCATGTTGATCGCTACCCGCGGACAGTGTCTGACGCATATTATTGGGGAGGCCTGGACGTCGGAATGCTGTGACTTCCACTGGACATATGATGTGAATTGAGTGGAACTCCCATGACTTCGGCTCGTATTATTGGGAGAACTCATGGCGACCGTCCACTACAATTCAATATTGATGGGTCGGTTTGACACGCGAAAATAAACGGCGTCATATTATTAGGTCCTTATTAAACGTGAGGCAAAACACACGGAGGTTGCATAGGGATGCAATTGGATTCTACCTTTTTGAAATTATAATTGGCTGATATTTTTCGGGATTATAATTGGCTAATTGGACTCTACGTGCCCACTAAAGAAATACGATTTCCCTTTTTCATTAGAAGGTGGTGGAAATGTCAAAATAGTGGGAGAGAGATTTATAAAATAAAATCCATATTTTATATCTTAAAATTATTTTAAAATAATCAGAAACAATTATTATGTTTCCATATCAATATATTTTCGATTTCGTCACGTAATACATTTTTGTTATTAACAAGCTGACCGAACCAAACCTTCAAGACTGGTTGAGAATTGTTCTGAATTCAGAGAAAATACATACACACTAATGTCAGTCCTGTTGAACTGACAAAGCAGGCAAGATGGTAGGATCATAGTATGCAAGCTAAAGTGTAATATGCTCGCTTTTATGTCAAATGAACTGTAGAGACATTTTGACGAAATGTTGAATGCTGCTGACATTCGAATGCACTTGCAAGAGTTGCATGGTCCATGAAACTCATAAAATGATGCACATCACTTTCAAGAAGCTCATGACTACACGTATGCAAGATGGGGCTTTGGCACATGAGCGCGGTGTACGTATGACTAGGCTTATTTAGAATGTGGTGGGCCTGGAATATGTGATTCCTAACGAGTTACTAGATAACATCAATTTGTTGTCTCTCTCTTCCTCATTTGGCAAGGTTATGGTGAACTTCAATTTGAATAGGATAGATGATAGCCTTGAAGAGCTAGTCAATACGCTTATGACTTATGAGATAGCCATAAAAGAGAAAAATGTTGTTTTTCTAATGGGCCTCTCGTCAGACGAAAAATGGCCCACAAAGTAAGAGAAAGAAATGTTCTGTCCCTCACAAGAAAAACAAACCCAAAAAGAGGCAAACTCTGAAGGACACTTAAAGGGCCTACAAAGCTCGATAAGTCAGAACATATTTATTTCACTGCAAGAAGTATGGACATAAGAAATTATATACGTCATAAATGTTCTGAAAATGATAAGTGAATGTCCAAGTAAACATGATTTCAACAATATTCAAAAGAAAGTTAGATGATTCAAATCCCACACAAATATGGCACGCTAGACTAGGTCGTATTTCCACAAGAAGGATGCACAAGCTAGTGGGAGAAGGCATGTTTGACCTGTCAGACGTAAATTTTCTACCAACTTGTGAGTCCTATCTAAAAGGAACAATGACTAAGACTCCATTCAATGGAAATTTGGAACGTGCGCATGGTCTACTGGATTTGATCCACACGGACTTTTGTGGCCCGCTAAGTGTTAGCACAAAATATGGGCGATCCTACTTCATTACCTTTACTGATGACCATTCGAGGTATTGGTATGTTTATTTGATGGAACACAAATCTGAAGCATTTGAAAAGTTCAAAGAATTCAGATCTGAAGTAGAAAATCAGCTAGAAAGAAGTATTAAAGTACTTCGATCTGATCAAGCTGGAGAATACTTGAGTGGTGAATTTTTGGGCTGTCTAAAAGAGAATGGGATTCTCTCACAGTAGACTCCACCAGCAACACCACAATTGAATGGTGTTTCTGAACGTCGAAATCGAACCCTGATGGAAATGGTTCGATCCATGATAGGATTCACTGAACTGCCTACATCGTTTTGGGGCTTTGCGCTTGAAACTGCGGCAATGTTGTTGAATAATGTCCATACC
Source organism: Primulina huaijiensis (assembly GCF_012295235.1). Classification (NCBI taxonomy): domain Eukaryota; kingdom Viridiplantae; phylum Streptophyta; class Magnoliopsida; order Lamiales; family Gesneriaceae; genus Primulina; species Primulina huaijiensis. The sequence continues at coordinate 2,009,402 of NC_133317.1, read as the reverse complement.
AAAGCAGTGGATCAAACACTATTTGAGATATGGATGGGAAATACTCCCAAATATTCTTACATGAGAATATGAGGATGTCTTGCTTACGTGAAGCAGGCAGTGGGAGACAAATTGGATAGCAGATCCACTTTGTGCTACTTTGTAGGATATCCAAAGAATTCTGTTGGATATTATTTCTATCATCCCAATGAAGCAAAAATATTTGTTTTAAGAAATGCCACCTTTTTGAAAAAAGAGTTTCAATTAGATAGAAAAGACAAGATGATAGAACTTGAAGAAATTCAAGATACTCCCTCAACTTTATAAGTTGAACCTAATCCCCAAGAACCAGTAGTTGAAGTACAAGCTCCTAGAAGGTCTGATTAGACAACCTTCTAGATATACGCTTCTTCATGAACGAGACCATGATGAGTCTTGTGTTGGATGTGATCCAATGAACTTCAAAGAAGCAATATCTGATACTGATTCATCCAAATGGCTTGAAGCCATGCAGTCTGAGATGGACTCTATGTATTCAAACCAAGTCTAGACATTAGTGGATCCACCTGAGGGAATCATTCCCATAGGATGCAAATGGATCTACAAAAGAAAGCTTGGGAGGATGGGAAAGTATTGACCTTCAAAGCAAGACTGGTTGCAAAAGGTTATACTCACAGGCAAGGAGTTGACTATGAGGAAACTTTTACACAAGTTGCTATGTTTAAGTCCATTAGAATACTACTAGCCATAGCAGCATAGTATGACTATGAGATATGACAAATGGATGTAAAGACTGCATTTCTAAATGGAGACATCAAAGAAGAAATTTATATGTCTCAACCTGAGGGATACACATCAGTAGGAACTGAGCATAAGGTATACAAACTTCAGATATCTATATATGGTCTCAAGCAGGCGTGAAGGAATTGGAACCTCAAATTGGTTAGCACTATCAAAGAGTTTGGTTTTGCTAAGAATCCTGAGGAACCATGTGTGTACAAAAAAGTTAGTGGGAATGCAGTGACATTCTTTTACTTTATGTTGATGACATCCTACGCATTGGGAATGATGTTGGATTGCTGCAATCCACTAAAGTATGGGTAACAAGTAAATTCTCCATGAAAGACATGGGTGAAGCATCCTATGTATTAAGAATACAGATCTATAGATATAGATAAAAAAGGATGCTAGGACTCACCCAAGACACTTATATTGATACCATTCTGAAGCGATTCTTTGTGGAAGAGTCCGAGAGAGGATACTTACCAATGTGTCATGGTGTTACTCTATATAAGGCTATATGTCCTAGAACTGATGAAAAGATAGAGATGATGACACGTATTTCATATGCGTCAGCTATTGGTAGTATTATGTATGGTATGATATCAACGCGTCCTGATGTTGTTTACGCTCTGAGTCTTACAAGCAGATATCAGGCGAATCTTGGTCCAATGCATTGGAAGGCCGTGAAAGATATTCTTAAGTACTTGAGAAGGACTAAGAACTTGTTCATAGTCTATGGGGGTGGAGAATTGAAATTGAAAGGCTACACTTATTCTAGCTTCCAATGTGACGTAAATGATTCAAAATCGACCTCTGTTTTTGTATTCATGCTAAATGGCGCGGCTGTCTCTTGGAAAAGTTCCAAGCATGACACCGTTGCAGATTCCACCACTGAAGCTCAATACATTGCTGCATTTGCTGCAGCCAAAGAGGCAGTTTGGATGAGGAATTTTGTCCAAGAGTTGGGCGTTATTCCTAATGGAGTTGATCCTGTCCCGTCATACGGGAGTTTGTGGGAAGAGGAGACATATCAGACGAAAGATTCTCCTCTGTAGATAATGTTGCTAATCCACTTCCAAAACCCTTGCCAGGACCATTGTTTGAGAAGAATCGAGAAGCAATGAGATTAAAGTTTATGGGTAGTTGGCTCTAGGGCAAGTGGGAGATTTTTATAGTAGATTCCCTGCAAGCCAACTGTTGGCTAGGGATTTTATTGACTCAGTTGTAATAAACAATCTTTATTTTAATATAATTTAATTATTAATGGTTTCGTTTTACTTTATCTGTATACCTATACAAGCTGCATAGATAAAGACCTTGATTATGTTTTAATACAAATGAATCGTAATTCGATGTTGAAACTCATTTGTAAACACTGCATATTCTAAATTCCTTCATAGTCGATTCAGCCGCCTAAAACATTGATAAATGTCGCTTGAGCTTGAGACTAGTATCTGTGATGTTGTGCACTGCGTTTCTTGGTAAGGGAATAGAGATGTCCAAACATGCAGATGTGTAGTGTAACGTCCGAAAAATCAGTCTACGTAAACCACATGCATGCAAAATTGTTTTAATTGCTTAAATTATTTTATTTAATTGCTTTTAAATGCTAGCATGATATTTTTATGTGATTAAAGGTATGATTGCATGATTAAATGATTAATTGCACAATTTTACATGAATTCATGAAATTAAGGATTTTACGTCCGGATATTCGAAGTCACACCGGGGGACGGAGATCAGAGGCGATTAAGGTGCAAAAAAAGTTGAATGTTATATTTATTTTAAGCCAAGAAAATTAGTAATTTAAATGATTTACGAATTTTAGTATTTTGAGGTCTAATTTAATTGTTAGGCAATTTATAAGATTTTATGTGTTTTAAAATATTAATTTTTGAATTTAAAGATTTAGTTCTTTAAATTGTTGTGAAATATTTATGATGATTTTTAGGCCTTAATCAATTTATTTAATTAGTATTTAAGTGAAATCTAAGATCTTTTTTTATGGCAAATTTTGAAGATAGAAATATCAACCTTTTTAAATTTGAGTTTATCTTGATCTTGGTATTTAATTTTTAAATAAAACTTGGGGGTCAACTTAATTATCTAATTAATGTTTAAACTATTTATTAGAGTTTGTTTAAACCTAAATTATGTTTAAGTATTTATTAGTTGGCAACTCACACACCCATACACCATCCACGTGAAGGACACCTAAAACACATACTAATTACACACACAAAGCAGCCGAGAGTTTCTAGGCTATGATTTTGATTTTTTGGACTTGATTCTTTCGATCCAACAATCACCGATCCATCTTCATGCGTATAACTATCAATTCACACCACTTTTACACAAAAAAACAATCGAAACGCCGCCCCGATCGCCCACCGACTTCCCCGCAACGATTATCGAATATTCGAGCGTTTTTAACGTAAAAGCACGTTTCTAAACCCTTTAAAACATCATACAAATCATAATATGCTTGACTTAATTCATTATGCATGAAAAATATTGGTGTTCGATTATTTTTACGGTAGATCGTATATTTTCAAAAATACGTCGATTTTACGTTTGTTTTGAAAACGTTTTTGAATCCAACGAGTGTGCCGTCAAAACATGATAAATTATGATTGAATTATAGTCAAAACATGATAAATTTAAAGGTTATAAGGCTGGGCAATCGTAGGAACAAGAGAAGGAAAAAAAGAAGAACAGCAAGGTAGGGCCGAGAGTTGTTACAGGATGTATGCTTGTTCTGGTTCAATGGGGCTCGATCACTATGAATGGAGCTTAGGGGTTCGACCAAGTCTCGAGGAAGGCTCGTGCTGGACGTGGGCCAGGGTCTGGAAGGTGCTAGGATCCCTCGCGCGCAGCATAGGAGGAGTCCCATGTAGTAGGGACTCCTCGCGCAGGCTGGTAGAAGTGACAGCAGCCAAGGGGGCTTGCTGCTGGGGATGGGTGGCTCAGGGTAGGTTCATCAGGGTCCTAGGTGTAGACAATTAAATTTGTTGACCATGAAATTATGGCAAATACAAAATAATATTAAATATCAAACAAAAATTCTATTTATTGGGATATTAGATTCCTACAAAAAAAATAAATAAATAAATAGTTAATTGATATTTTAATATATTTTGTGATCAAATCAAGATTTTAAATCAAGATCGCAATCTTGTATTAAATAGAAGAAAATACTAATATTTTAGTATTAAAATCCAATCTTGCATAAGATGGAAAAGAATACTAATATTTTTAGTATTTGAAATCAAATATCATGATTAGTGGAAAGAAATCACCAAATAAATCATGAGGGACCAATCAAATTACGACACCTCATCAAATGAAAATGGAAAGAATTTGCATCTTTCGACTATAAATAGGGAGGCGGAAGGTCAAGAAAAATACAAGACAGAAGGCAAAGAAGTAGAGAAGAATTCAAGACATAAATTCTCTCAACTCAAGCTCTTCAAACTTAAGAAGATCAACGAAGTTCAAGGCGTGATTCAAGGCGTTTATCGTGTTCTTCCTCAAATTCATCCAAATTCAAAAGGATCTTGTTCTTCATCAAATTGAAGATCAACAAATTCGAAGCACGATTCAAGGCGCTCATCATGTTCTTCTCAAATTTTGAAGGTTAATCCAATATCAAGGCTTTGACCCATTGAATTAACGTTATTGAAGAACCAAACCGCCTTCCACGAAAATCAAATACTCAAGAAATTCAAATTCTACAAGAGATCATCATTGAAGAGAATAATCAAGGGATTATTTAGGGATTGCATCCACAAAACTTTATTTAATCTCAAAATTTTCGAATTGTATCGTTATTTCTTTTGCGATTCTACGAAATAAAGAAATTTGCGCTACACACCCCAAAGAAGAAAACTCCTGCTTTCTTATTACTTCTACAAGTAAACGTGTGTTCCTTCTTGACACACAAAAAGCTCTTTACATTACAGGGAATTAACAAAATTCGAGAACCGTCAAATATAACCAACCTGTATGATCAGTATTTGATATTTTACCTATTTTTGAGTACTTAACAATGATAATATTCTGCCAGCAAAATAGATCGAAGGAGGGCAAGGCCCTATGGAAATGACATTTGTTCGTTCAAGTTTTCCTGGTTTTCCAGATGGTATAAGCCAAAGATAGAGGAACTGCCAGGCTGTAGACTGGGCAATGGATAAACGGATTCATCTCTCATAAGAGCTCTGCAGTTCTGCATGAGTAAATGAAGGAATTCCACCATGTTAGAAACAAACAAAAAAGAAACAATTGTGACATTTATTATACACTTGGAACCATATTACTATATTATCATACAAATAATGAAAAACCGAGTTGTCAAATACAAAACTCTGCTCCACTTATGACACAACAAAAACATAAAGAAGCAATTCTATCAAGTCAATATAACTGATCAAGAAAGTGTGATCAAGAAACAAAAGCTTCAGCTTATCATCTATGATCATAGATAAACACTACACCGAGAAGATACAAAACAAGATCTTCGGAAGGGAACATTCGAAAGTTTTAGAAATATAATCCACTTCATTTTTTACTCATAAGAATTCCAAAGAAACTCGTAGGAAACTCAGAAAACAATCAAATCAAGGCTAATATGAGACAGTTCGCAGAACTGATCATATAATTCAACTACAGGTTGGGTATGAAAGTGTAATTGGCAGATAAAGGAAACATGTATAATAATGGATCAGAAAATTAGAGAGAGTACACAAAACTCAAGGATTGTTTTAATGCATTGGAAAACGTATAGTTGCTTCTTGGCAAAAAAAATTATAGATCCAATAATTCCCATACTCAAATCAACCCATTTATTTTAAATTTTAAAATTCCGAGTCATTGATTAAGCATAGAAATCGAACTTTAAGTGTTTCCAACCGACGGCCAGAGATACGACCAGGAAAACCAGGAAAAATTTCCTAAGCCAGCGGTTAAGAAGAATCAATTCTGATACTTTCTTGGTGCGATTGTTAGGAAATGCAGCTTCCTTGTTTTCGCCATCAGTCTCATCTTTCTTCTACTTGAAAGAGAAATAAGGTAATCATGATATAACCCCCTCTCAGCAACCAACATGATGATTGCAATAATTGCTGGAAAAAGTATAAAATAAAGATGCAGAAGCACTATCACCATCACATCTGGAATTCCAAGAAAATCCATCTTTCCAAAATTATTAAATTTCAGAGCCACCCCTCGGTAAGTCATGTATCCCAGTTCTCCACCTTCATTAAAAAATTGACCAGAAAACCAAGGGAACAACACAAGGTAAAACAAGTAACCTATCATACAGCACCATGCTACAGGAACATTGTGTATGTCTACCAAAATCCGAGCTGTTCCATTAACGAAGTGAATATCTTTTGGGAAATGGATCCTTAAAAGCTTTAATATTCCATGGGGCACCATAGAGGTCACCACCGGATCCTTCCAGCTTTGTCATTAACGTCTCCATCACAACAAGAAGATTTCCAGAACTAGAGTCATAGATCCTAGCCACAACTGAGATAATTTGAGAAGTGGAGAAAACCAAAGCTCTGATTTCCCTGTAAGAAGCGTCTGCTGTCCACATTGAAATGATTTTGAAGTAAACCTGGAGTCCAGAGGAAAAGTTGGCAGTATAATAGTTTTCTTGGCTCCTAACTTGAAGTCAATATCAACAAATGATATATGGACATCATCAATTGCCAAAATGCGCATGGCTAAACTTTTCCTCCAATCACCCAATTCCCATTCCCAGAATTCATTAAATTTTGTCGCACCATTCGAACAATTAGCTGCTTAATTGGAATAACTGTTTTGAACTTTGCTGATGATGACTTGAGTGGTACCTCTTAAAATTATTTCCAAATTTTGTGTGCAAATGCCCACATAAGTAGGCAGATAAAGAGTGCACGAGGAAGCTATCCTTCAGGGTCTTTCCAGACTTTGTGGCGTCTGAGAATGAAAGATGAAAATGCCCAAAGGATAACTTGGTAACAGGTTGAAATGACTGATAATCCCATTGCGAGAGTTCAGAATTTATATCAGTTAATAATAGTTGGGCCCTACAAAACAGATGGCATGATGCTGTCAAACCAGACAAAAATAAGTTTCCTTTTGCTCGTCTGGATAGCACAATGTTAGAAGTAGTAGTGCTTATGTGTCAGCATAAAGTCAATACATTGACCAGTATAAATAACAAGAGTTGTTTAGTCAATAGCATTCATTCATTTTTACTCTTATGTACAGTTCTTCATTTTCTCTAGCAGCTTGAGCTCTGCGTTTTATATCAATAAAGTTGTTCTCCTAATATGGTATAAGAGCTCAGGTTCTACCGTTATGTGCTGGATTGGCCTTAGTTGGGACATCCGTTCTGCCCATAATTGGGTCATTTGTAAACTTCATGTTCCAGATGCTCATTCATGAACGTGAGTGGGGTATGTTAGTTGTCCCACATCGGTTAGATAAAATCCATGAGAGTTGCATATATGGACGACAATCCTTCCCTCTTGAGCTAGCTTTTGGGGTTCAAAATTAAGGGGGTTCGGAGTGACAATGCTCCAGAACTCAATTTCACAAACTTCTTTCATCAAAAGGGGATTGTTCATTTTCACTGTGCGTCGAAAGACCACAACAAAACTCTGTTGTTGAGCGAAAGCACCGACATATCTTGAATGTGGCTCGAGCACTTCTTTTTCAATATCATGTTCCAAAGGTTTATTGGCCAGATTGTGTCCTTACTATTGTTTACTTGATCAACCGTACTCCATCAACTTTATTTGCAAATAAGTCGCCCTTTGAGTTGTTGCACCTTAAACTACCCTTTTATTCCCACCTGAAAGTTTTTGGTTGTTTATGTTTTGCTTCAACTCTTGTATCAGCTCGAGATAAATTCTCCTCTCGGGCCATCAAGTCTGTATTCATGGGTTACCCACCGGGTTACAAAGGTTATAAACTGTTGAACATGGAGACTAATGAGTTGTTTATCTCACGGGATGTCATCTTCCATGAATTTTCCTTTCCCTTCAAAGACATTCCATCCTTTTCTGATTCTTCTTCAATTTTTTCTGACAGTGTCACCAGCTCATGACTCTCCTACACCCATTCCCAGTGACTTGCAAAAGCACACTAGATCCAATCGCCCCATCCATACTCCACATCATCTCCGTGACTATCACTGTTTCATCATTGCATCCAACCTTCCTTACCCAACAGCACATCCTTTGTCTACATGTCTTAGTTCACGTAGACTTTCACCTCATTTTTCTGCCCTTGTCAACAATATATCCTCCGTCCTTGAACCAGAACACTATTCTCAAGCTGTTGCTTTTCCAGCGTGGAGACAAGCAACGGCTGATGAAATTAGTGCCTTAGAAGCCAACAACACTTGGTCAGTCATCTCCTTACCCCCCGGCAAATCTGTTATTGGCTGTCGTTGGGTATATAAAGCCAAGTTTTCTGCCAATGGTTCCCTGCAGCGATACAAGGTGCATTTAGTTGCAAAAGAGTACACGCAACAAGAAGGCATTGAATACCTTGAAACATTTTCTCCGGTGGCCAAGCTTGTCACTGTTAAAGTCTTGTTAGCTTTAGCTGCTGCCCGAGGTTGGTTTTTAATCCAACTTGACGCTAATAATGCTTTTCTTCATGGTGATCTCTCGGAAGAAGTCTACATGTCTCTGCCCCAAGGGTATTGCAGAGAGAGGGAGATTCTACCACCAAGTGCTGTGTGTAAACTCCACAAATCGATATATGGCTTGAAACAAGCATCGCGTTAATGGTTTGCTCAATTTTCTGCTATACTATTAGACATCGGCTTCTTACAATCTCATGCCGATAATTCATTATTTCTTAGGACAAGAGGACGTATCTTTGTTGTTCTATTAGATTACGTTGACGATATTGTTGTTGCCACCAATTGCGAGAAAGAAGCAAATGAATTGAAGATATATCTTGACAGCAAGTTTCGGCTGAAAGATTTGGGAGAGTTGAAATATTTTTTGGGCATAAAGGTGGCTAGATTGCAATGCGGCATCTCCATTTGCCAACAGAATTATGCTATGAAATTACTCACAGAAGCCGGTCTCCTTGGATGTAAACCGAGATCCACACCTATGGATGCAAACACCAAACTTTCTCTTGATGACGGGGAGTTGATTTTTGATCCCCTTGCATATATAAGACTAATTGGTCGCTTGATATATCTCACAATTTGTTAGCAACCTCCGATTAGTAACCAAAATATGTATTAAAAAATATGAAATGAGAATAACAGAATCTGGTTATAACCACTCTCACTCTCTCACACTAACAAATTGTTAGTGACTCATCACTCTATCTAACTGAATGCCTTCTAGCTTACCCCCCTCTTCTTTTTATACATTCCTCTTACCGCCCTCTTTCCTTCCTTCTTCTAGAATATACATTTACAATCTTGGGCCTCTGTTTATTTGGCTCTTCATTCCTTGGGCTTACTAACTCAGAAGTCTCTGGGCCCAATGAGTTTGGGTCCATAACATGCCCGGCCTCTTCAAGATTCGCCTTGTCCTCAAGGCGAAATTCTGGAAATTGTGCTATGAAATCTTCGTCTTCCCACGTTGCTTCTTCCCCCGTTCTTCCCTTCCACCTCACCAGTATCTGTTGGATCAAGTGCCCTCCTTTGCTTTTAGTTCTTTCAGCCACAACTTCCTCGGGCTCAAAAGTGAGGAACAAGTCAGTGTCCACCTCTCTTGGCAACTTAACTTCATTAGGGTCATGCCCTACTGCTTTTTTTAGACATGTTACATGAAATACTGGATGTATCTTGGACCCTTCCGGTAATTTCAAGCGATATGCCACTTGCCCCACTTTCTTCAAAATTCTGTAAGGTCCGTAGTACCTTGCTGCCAGTTTCTGGAAGACCCTCGTACTAACTGAATTTTGGCGGTGTGGTCGCAACTTCAGGTACACCACATCACCTTCTTGGTATTGAACCTCTCGACGGTTTTTATTGGCATATTTGGTCATGCGTTGTTGGGCCCTTTCTAGATTGTACTTCAGCTGCCTTAATAACTCATCTATGTCCTCTAATGCTTGGGCTACTGCTGGCACCTTAGTTTCCTCAGGGAAGAAACTTAATGAGAGTTGGGGGTCTTCTTCCATACACTACTTCGAAAGGTGTCATCCCCGCTGACGTTTGAAAAGAGGTATTGTAGCAATACTCCGCCCAGTGCACCCACTACGACCAGCCCTTGGGCTGCTCCGAGCAGAAACACCGGAGATAGGTTTCAACACATTTGTTCAATGCTTCACTTTGCCCATCCGTTTATGAATGGTGAGCCGTGCTCATCTTGAGTTGAGTCCCTTGTAGTTTGAATAATTCGGACCAGAATAGGCTCATGAACACTGCGTCTCTATCACTGACAATGGTTTTCGGGACCCCATGCAACTTGATCACATTACGTGCAAAGATTTCGGCCACTGAGCAAGCCGTGTAAGGATGTTTAAGGAGTAGAAAGTGCCCATACTTAGACAGTCTGTCAATCACCACTAGAATTACTTCGAACCCCTTTGACCTCGGTAGTCCTGTAATAAAATCAATGGCCAAATCCTCCCAAATTGCTTCTGGAATAGGCAAAGGTTGTAATAAGCCGGCCGGGGTAGCAGCCTCATACTTTTGTTTTTGGCATACTTCACATTCGGACACAAACTTGTACACATCCTTCTTCATTCCAGGCCAAAAGAAGTTGCTTGCTATTCTTTTATACATTCTCAAGGCTCCCGAATGGCCCCCTACCGGAGTAACGTGGAATTCCCTCAATAATGTGGAGACCCACTGCGAGGTTCGTGGAATAACTATCCTCCCTTTAAAGAGTAAACAACCATTAACCACTGAGTAGTGTTTGCCACTGCCTTGGGCCGTGCTCATTCCCTCCATTATCTTTTTACACGCTGGGTCATTTTCCACGGCCCGTCTGATGTCTCGTATTCCCACCCATTCTGCCCTGGTGATAGCAGCCAAAAGTCCACTGTCCTCTCTTCGTGATAAAGAGTCTGCTGCTCCGTTCTCATGCCCCGCTCTATGCTTTATTTCAAACTCATACCCCAGCAGCTTTGCCAACCAATATTGCTGGTCTGGCGTGGTTATACGTTGCTGCAGCAGGTTCCTCAATGGTTTATGATCCGTCACCACTAGAAACTTCCGTCCCAACAGGTAGTGACGCCAGTGTTGAACTGCCAAGACCAATGCCATCAACTCTCTTTCATAGGTGGACTTGGTTAATGCTCGGTCCGCCAAAGCCTTGCTATAAAAAGCAATAGGCCTGCCCTCCTGGTTTAGCACTGCCCCCACTCCAGTCCCTGATGCGTCACATTCTATTATGAATTCTTTCGAAAAATCTGGCATCTTTAATACCGGAGTGGTCACGACTGCTTGCTTCAGCAACTCGAAGGCTTCTTGAGCTTTTTCATTCCACCCGAAATTGTTCTTCTTTAATTGCTCGGTGAGTGGCCTTGCAATCTTCCCGTAATCTTTAATGAATTTCCGATAATATCCGGTTAGTCCCAAGAATCCCCTTAGTCCTTTCGTGTTCTGTGGTTGGGGCCACTGTACCACACTTTCAACCTTATTGGGATCCACTTTCACTCCCTGGCCCGTGATGATATGCCCCAAGTATTCAACTTGTCTCAACCCAAATTGGCATTTCTTTTTGTTTAAAACCAACTGGTATTGTTGTAATAATGCCAATACTACTTCGACGTGTTGCATATGACTTTCCCAATCTTTACTGTAGATCAAAACATCGTCAAAGAAAACTAACACGAATTTTCGCAAGTAAGGGCGAAATACCTCGTTCATGGTTGCTTGGAATGTGGCCGGAGCGTTTTTTAGTCCAAAAGGCATGACTAAAAACTCGTAGTGGCCCTCATGTGTCCTGAACGTTGTTTTGTTCACGTCCGTGGCTCGAACTCGAATCTGGTGGTATCCAGATTTAAGGTCCCGCTTTGAGAAGAACATTGCTCCATGTAATTCATCAAATAGTTCCTCCACCACGGGAATTGGATACTTGTCAGCGACAGTGATATCATTCAATGCCCGATAGTCTATGCAAAATCGCCAACTTCCGTCTTTTTTTTTACTAGTATTACCGGGCTCGAGTAGGGGCTGTTACTGATCTGTATCACCCCTGATGTAAGCATCTTCTTCACCATTCGCTCGATTTCATCTTTCTGATAATGGGCATATCGATAAGGTCTGACGGATAATGGTCCGCATCCCTCCTTAATACATATGGCATGATCCTGTTGCCTACAAGGGGGTAATCCACTGGGTTCTCGGAATACCACCTCATACTTGGCAAGGATGTTATTTATGGCCTCCTCAGCTCCCTTTCTGTCTGCCTCTCCCTTCTTTTCTTCGCTCCATTTGACCAATATTGCTCCGCAAAACTCTACCTCACTCACTTTGGAGATCCCTTTTAATGAGATTAATGATCTGCTGAGGGATGGATCCCCCTTTAAGACTATTGTTTGATCATTGCAGCTGAACCGCATCTCCATCTTGCCCCAATTTAGCAGGACATCACCTAATGTGCGAAGCCAATCAACCCCCAAAATAAGATCAACTCCCCCTAAGTCAAACAAATACCCTTCAATTTGAATTCGACATTGTCCCATATCCACCTCTAATCCCCTGCACACCCCTTGGCAAGACAATCGACAGCCATCCCCCAGACATACTCCAAAAAAAACGCTCCTGTCCCATTCAAGCCCCAACTCCGTGATTAATTTTCTTGAGACGAAGTTGTGGCTTGCTCCACTGTCCACCATTGCTATCACTTCTCGCTCTGCCACCTTCGCCTTCATTTTCAATGTTTGTGGATGGTTGATGACATTTACAGAATACAAGGGTAGCTCCAGAGTATTGTATTCAACTTCGGGCTCCCCTCCTTCCCCCGTTTCTCGCGGCACCTCATCCTTATGCTCCACTGACTCTGCCTGTTCCCACTCGCCTTCGTCTCCTTCTTCCTCCGCTAGAATCGTCACCCTCAAGCTTTTATTGGTACATCTGTGCATTGGGTGGTAAGGTTCCCCACACTTAAAGCACAGTCCCTTCTCTCGTCGGTGTAAGAATTCTTGGTGAGATACCACCCTACCATCTCGATTTTTTTGGTATGGTGGTATCCTCGCTGCCACTCCACCGCGATCTCCCCCGCTACTTCCCCCTGGTACGCCCCGAGGCCCACTGCCGTAGGATTGCTGCGAAATTGGGTTTCTCATTCGTTGCTCCCCTAGACCAGCAGTCCCCATGTTAACATTGGGCCCTGAAAGATTTTTGTTACGGTCCCTATCATGTACTGGGTATGGATTGGCCCAGCCCATGTTGGTTACCGATTTTTGTGTATACCCCAGGCCCGATCCAACTTTATTTCTTCCCCTGTCTACCGCCGTCCCATACAACTCCTTCTCCAACCCCCTGGCCAACATCATCGCACGATCTACCGTTCGAGGAGCGTGAACGATCATCCTCCGCCGTATCTCCTCCCTCAATCCACTCAGGAAGTAGCCCAAGCATTGATCCTCCTGGACGTCTCCCAGTTGTGCGACCAACATCTCAAAACGCTCGATGTAAGTGTCTATTGACTGTTGGCCTTGGGNGTCTATTGACTGTTGGCCTTGGCTTAATGACGCCATGAGTTCGAAAGGGTTGGCGTTATATCCACTATAACGTTTAATCAGCTCCTCTGCAAACCTATTCCACCCCATGTTCGGAATTCTCACCTTCATCCATCGAAACCAATGTACCGTGGTCCCCTGCATACAAATGTAGGCCAATTTGAGCTTACACTCCATTGGTGTTTCGTGGACCTCGAAGTACTGCTCCATCATCCCCAACCACCCCAACGGGTCCTCTCCTTCAAACCCCGGTAACTCAATTTTTTTCAGTGCCAACTTCACTTCTTCTACACCCTCCTCTCGTCTCCCTTCCTGGCGCACACTCTCATCCTTCCCTAACATATCACTCCCAATCCCATGTTGCTCGCCACCTTCATTGCTTGCAGCTGCTGTTCCCCCTTGTGCCTTAATAATTTGTTCCATCATCTCCCTCAGTCCCAGTAATCCTTCCACCGCCTNTCAGTCCAAGTAATCCTTCCACCGCCCTGTCGATTTTGTCCAATCGACCCTGCACTTGGGTCATGTTGTCTTGCATCCCCATCAGCGTTTTTTCCATGCTATCCATCTTCGCTTCTGATCGTGTGCTGGCCATGTTTTCTTCAGCTCGAGCGAATCCGGCAGGTCGGACCAAATTGTTAGCAACCTCCGATTAGTAACCAAAATATGTATTAAAAAATATGAAATGAGAATAACAGAATCTGGTTACAACCACTCTCACTCTCTCACACTAACAAATTGTTAGTGACTCATCACTCTATCTAACTGAATGACTTCTAGCTTACCCCCCTCTTCTTTTTATACCTTCCTCTTACCCCCCTCTCTCCTTCCTTCTTCTAGAATATACATTTACAATCTTGGGCCTTTGTTTATTTGGCTCTTCATTCCTTGGGCTTACTAACTCAGAAGTCTCTGGGCCCAATGAGTTTGGGTCCATAACACAATTACCCGTCCTGACTTGACTTATGTTGTAAATAAACTGAGTCAGTATGTTTCTAAACCACATTAATCTCATATGGAAGCAGCGTTAAATGTTTTGAGGTATATAAAAAGGACAATTGGGCAGGGCCTGCTCTACAAGAATGTATTTGATCTGAAACTCAAGTTCTTTTCGGATGCCGATTGGGGCTCATGCTTGAACACACGATGGTCAGTCACAGGCTTTTGTGTGTTCCTTGACGAGTCTATGATATCTTGGCGATCAAAGAAGTAACAAACAATCTCGAGATCCTCTGCTGAAGCAGAATACAGGGCTATGGCAGCAGCGACTTGTGAGGTTATGTGGATAATAACGTTACTTAAAGATCTAGCAGTTGAAAATAATGAGCCATCAGTGCTGTTTTGTGACAGCCAAGCTGCTATACATATTGGGTACAATCCAGTCTTTCACGAGCGGACTAAGCACATCGACATTTATTGTCACATTGTACGCGAGCAAGTGCAAGCAAGAGCTATTAAACTGATGCATGTTTCTTTAGAATTGCAACTGGCAGACTTGTTCATAAAACCATTGCTCTCCTCGCGTTTTAAGGATCTACTAGTCAAGATCGGAGTGCATAACATTCACTCACATCTTGAGGAGTGTTAGAAGTAGTAGTGCTTCTGTGTCAGCATAGAGTCAATACATTGACCAGTATAAATAGCAAGAGTTGTTTAGTCAATAGCATACATTCATTTTTACTCTTATATATAGTTCTTCATTTTCTCTCGCAGCTTTATATCAATAAAGTTGTTCTCCTAATACGCAAAAATATACATAAAGGATGAGAGATGAGGACGACGTTAATTAATGCCAAGTATTATTTATAGCAACATCAGGTCAGTTATAATTAATTGCTAACGACGTATAGCAGGCTACATTTAGTGTGATTCACAGAATTAAGCTCATGGTGTTAGAATTAATCAGCATACAATTCTAAGTTCTTAATTAATAAAAGAAACAATTCCAGAGATGATAACCAGGAACAGCAGAAACACAAATGGTGATAAATAATGGCTATGTAAGACCGCCTCACATAATCAACCACTAAAATGCGGAGCCCATAAGTTATAGGGTTCCATGTACGACTGTGCGTGGCAGCTTAAAAAAAGGGAGAGTTAATCACCTACTTGAATTGTGATGCTATTGACATTTCCACTTCTTTTAAGAAGACCATTGAAGCTGTATTTAGTGAAAAAAATCATATGATCCACCAATGGATGGAACACAAAAGTTATCATGACTCCCAAAGTCCAAAGGATGATATCAACTCAACCAAAAGAAAAATGATAAGAAGGACACTTCCACCACCAAAATCTACAATTCATAAAACTAAACAGCGAAAAAGAAGTAAAACAAATGCACACCAAAGTAACTTAATAAGAGCAACCCACCTGTGAGATCACCCGTGAGGACCAAAGCAGGTTTGATGAATGAAAGGGTGGGCCCAACAATTTCCCTGAAGTCGTGAGCTCTGTCAGGGTGGTGCCCACTAAAATAGAGATCAGACAGCTGCACCACCCACGCCAAATCCTCTGGCCCATTCTTCAGCTCAATCGTTTCGCTTGCTTCCGATGTCCGGAATGGGGCTGTAAAGATTACAAGGAAAATGGCGATCGGAATCACAATCCCCATTCCTTCCACACGTTCCCCTCTCATTTAACTTCCCTCTGGCTCGCCGTTAATGTCATCCTCGATCAAACGGAATCAACTTGTTTCTTGATTGGGTTCGGCCCTCAGCCCGGTATTAACAGGCCATAAAGCCCATACCGCAGGCCTACTATCATCTTATCAACCAAAAGACTTGCTGTACAAATATAAATAAAGGTAAAGGGACGACCCCACTTGAATGCTTTTCCGAAAACGGGAACCCATTAACCCAAAAGGCTTCCCGCATAATCCTCACCCTCCGCCTTAAAGTCTCCTCCTTTCGACTCGCTCCTTTCGACCGCACGAAAGGGGAAATGACACCGGCCAGTTTACGTTTTTTTCTCGGTTTACTTCAAAGAGGAAATATTTTGCAGTCACGTAATATATCACGTTAAAGTCTGCTTCTTTCAACAATCTTTCCCCGTTGATAACACAAAAAAAGATCCTTCTTACAACGTCACTTACTCGTCGATCGTCTTTCACATTTATGTGCCTGTTTTTGCTCTCTAATTATCTCAAACCGTTCGGTGAGTTCTTTAAATTCTATTGTCTCTTGTTTTTGAGTGTCAGTAGGCAAGAACGTAGTTTGTGAAGCTAAGCTTCTTTATGTGTGTATTTTATTATTTTGTTAATCTGTGTTTTTATATGAGTTTTTATTCTTGTCTTCCCCGCTGTTGCCATGGATTTTTTGGTTCCTCTTAAATCAATGAGATATCGTACATTGAACTTTGAAAAAACATCAATTTTTTTTTTTTCCTTACTCGAAAGATTTGCTGAAAATATTTGTTACAGCTATGAGGCTGGAGCACATGTGCTAAGTTTGAATTTTATAAACTTTAGTCCTTGCACTTTGTAAACAGACGGCTTCTTGTTTTTTCATAACTGGATTCAATGAAATGTTGATTACTTGATTTTGATATTCTTTTCTTGTAATTTTGTGACAGTAAAGAGGAAAGGATTACAGAGAGAATTGTTATGGCCATCGATGGAGGTAGCCAGCAACTCATGGCCGATTTTTTTCCTGTTGCCAGAAGGTAGTTTATCACTATAATTTTCTTTATGAGCAAGGTACATCGTTGATAATTAGATGCACAAAAGACAGCAGCATCAACCGTTATATTCTTATTCAATTTAAAATGAAAATGCATCCTGTAAACTGAAGCGAAACGCATGGAAAAAATTTGCCTTGATTCAATGTTAAAATCGTTTGGTGGTCCTGCTAGAAAGATGGAAACACCTAAAATTAAAGCTGATAAGCTCACCATTTTCCTACTCGATGAAGTGTTTCTCAAATCTGTTTACAGTTATCAGTTGGAAGCCTTGGAGAAAGCCCTAAAACAGAATACAATTGTTTACTTGGAGACTGGTAGTGGAAAAACTCTCATTGCAATCATGCTCCTCCGCAGCTACGCTCACCTCCTCAGAAAGCCTTCACCATTCATAGCAGTTTTTTTGGTCCCTACCGTTGTTTTGGTTGCTCAAGTATGTGATTAATTCTGAATTTACATTGACATTATAATAAAGTCCTATTTATCTGGTTAGGATGGAAAATTTAGTTTTGAGGAAGGGTTTAATCGAACTGTTGGAATTTAGGTCAATATTACCACATTCATTTATTGTAAAATGAAAGGATTTAGTACGGCATTTGGAGTATATGATTTTTCTTTTGTTTTGCTAAGAAGCTCTGTATCTTTTAGAATCTATTACATTGAAGCCTAGAGATGTTCCTGATTGCAACAGTTTGACGTACTTGTACTTCCAATTTTCAGTACCAAGATTTTTGGAGTGTTAACTTCTGACTTTGATGCTATCAGCAAGGTGAATCAGTGGCAATGCTCACTGACTTGAAAGTGGGCATGTACTATGGCGAGTTAGGCTTTGATTACTGGGATGCTGTCGAATGGAATTTGCAAAAGAATGAAAATGAGGTTTGCTTGACTTCATTATCTGCTGTTGATTTATTTAATTTATCGTTAATTTATTTAATATGTGTAGATCGTGATTCATGTATTCGTGGGATATTGTTCGAGGTGGTTGAAATTTTGGTGATGGTTTTAAAGTAACTCAGGGAGATAATACTTAATTGTACGTGATAGTTGCTTGTGTAACCACTTTATACCTTAAAAGTAAATTTTTTAATCCCCTCAAAATTGCGCCTAAGAGCGCCTCCTTGGCTTATGATCAAGATGGTCCACCCCTGCATGCACAGGTCAATGTTGTTTTTACTTGTTTGGCGCCATTTTTACTTCTGACAACGTCCAGTCCAGTATAAAGCACAACATTTGCCACCATAAATTTAAAACACCTAATTCTCTTTTTTTATGCTAACCGGCATCCTTGCAGCTTTGAACAACTATGTCAGCACCAGTTTGGCCATTTTTCAGTTTTCTTCTTGTTTGACCTGATTTCTCCATGTCCTTTATAATTGCTCCATTTTGTTTTCTACAAATGACAATTGCACAACACTGAAATTTTTGTAGTAAATAGGATTATTGCTTAAATTAATAATGTATTGCACCAGTATTTCTATATAGATTATGAATAAAATTGTCTTGTTGCTTATTCAAACAAAGATTTTGATTCACATCCTCTGAGAATTTATATACGACGTTTTTCAATTTTCGTAATAGAAACTTTTGAACACATTGTCTAGTCTCACGAAGTCAGTTTGTTTCAATTATTCGTTAGAATAATATAATAATTCATCTGGGAATTCTGTAACTTATCTGTATAGCTTTTTTGTTGAAGAATTTAACAATGAGTAAATGGTTATCATGAATATGAAATGGATTACTTATGGTTGCATGCATGCTTTCAGGATGCTTACATAACACAAGGGTGTTTTTTGTTTAAAAAAACTCTTGAAGTTTTATTAATTTTTTCTATATGTAACACATTGACATGACAAAATACGCTGGTTGTCTCTGTACCTCTTATACCATTCACTGTCATGTTCTATGTGTTATCTTATCAGTTGGTTTAGTGTTATTTTCACGGAATAGGAAAACCTCTTCATTTATTTATGTTTATTTAAAAATGAGAATTATATTGGTCTACAAATGTGATCTGTCTAATAAACAGAAATTATTGAAGGCATCCCTTGAACACTCGTATCCAAAAATTAATATCTGCATTCTGCTCTTCATGTCATTTCTCTATGTTTCATGTTTCAGGTGCTTGTGATGACACCACAGATCTTGCTTGATGCCTTGAGGCACAGCTTTTTGAGACTCGATCAAATAAAAGTTCTAATATTTGATGAATGCCATAATGCAAGAGGCAAACACCCATATAGTTGTATTATGATGGTAAAATACTTATTTCATGCGGGCCATTTGGTTAATCCATTGATCTTTTCTCTTGAAAACAAATTTTAGATCCATGAGACTGGTAAGGTGTTGTGGTAGGACTTAAAACATGATGCAAGGTTGATCATCAGCCACCCAAGCCATGTGATTAATATATTAAATTTTTTACAATGGTCTTAGATTGAATATCTTCCTTTTACTCAAATTATTAGGAGGTTCAATCAATTATTTCCAAAAGGTCGTGATGAATATGATGTTTCATAATTGTAATTTCCATATGACCTATTCATCCTTATATTTCAAAACGGAGGACTTAGCAAACATACAGAAAACCTAGTGGCAAAATTTAAAAGTAAAATACAATATGCATCCAGTTGAATCATTTGAATATATATGTTCATGATTTTTTTTTTGTTTATTTAGAATGGATATCATATGAAAACCTCATTGTGCCTGATCTTCCTGTTAGGGCCCCACCCTGCTGGATTTTCTGTGATCTATAATGTCTTGGATTTATCTAGTTAAAAGAACAATATTCTTACAGGAATTCTATCACCGTGAACTCTCATCAAATAATCAACAGCTTCCTAGAGTGTTTGGGATGACGGCTTCGCCGATAAAGGCTAAAGGTATGTATAATATATTTCGTGTTTAAATATTATTTGACATATAAAATTCACTGCTCTTGACCTTTTGCGATGATGTGTGTCGAAATTATGCAGCTCTAAGTTCAAGATCTGCCTACTGGGAACAGATTAGTGAACTTGAAAGTCTTATGAATTCAAAGGTGTTGTCCTGTTACTCTATGCTTTTACTTATCGATTAATGGAAGTAAACTTGGGTTGTGCTTGGATAAAAGGATTTGAAACTATGGATTTCAGTTATTTGGTTGTTTGGGTGAATTTATATCGGATGAATTTCAAATTCATCCATTCTTAACGTGTGTAAATGCAGTGAGTTATGATGACTTTGAAATTCATCCATTCTTAACGTGTGTAAATGCAGTGACTTATGATGACTTTGAATCCACCAGGTTGAATGTCATTTCGAATCAACCCTTCAAATATGCCCTCAAATCAAATCCTATTGTGCCCTTGCAGTTGAAGACGTAGATTACGATAATTGATATATTTTAGCTTTCTATAATTTTGTGGTATTCAAAATATGCTTTCTTAAAAACGAGTAGCTTGGGGAATTCTTCGTTTCTTTTTACTAATGTGTATGTAGACTGATTCTATCTCCTTGAACCTTGAGTACTCAGTTCTTATGTAGCATGCACTAGTATGTACCATCATCTCCTTGAACATACTTCTTTACCTCTAATTGTTTCTGGTCCTCCTCAAACACAACATGCTCAAGGTAGTAGAGAATATAATGCTGAATTTGTTAATTGCAAGTTAGAAGGTTGGTTCTTGGTAACATTACTATATTTACTAGTAAATATTTTATATTCTATACACGCACTTCCATGTTTAGTTGTTACGTTGATTAGAAATATCATTTGGCAATACTTTTTCATTGTCACTGTCACCTGATTTACATGTCTATTTATAATTTAGGTTTTCACATGTAAATCGGATTCAGTTTTATCTCAGTATGTCCCATTTTCAACCCCTAAAGTGAAGATATACAGGAAAACAGGGGTACCTCACACTGTTTGTGCACGCATTGCTGGTGATCTGAGCAGGCTGATAACAAAGGTATGCACATATATTTCAATAAATGTGTGCTAAATTGTTTTGTGATGCAGCACAAGTTTAAAATGTTTTCATAGTATTGATTTCCTATTATAAGATTATTCTATTTCAGTTTTAAGATTTTCTATATATGGTATTAGGATTTCTGTATTTTAATTATTCCATCTTTTAGTTGCATTAGAACTCTATATATAGGTCTATTATTTGCAAAAAATTAATTCATCCAGAATTAATAATATTTCAATTTCATATTGTTTTATGCAATTGGGTTGAGTTTTATTGTTTCATTTGAAACATCCCTTCCGCTGCAACATTTTTCTCAATGAAGGTGTATACACTTCCAATAATAGGTAGTAATATTTCATCCCTTGAGAAAGATATGGTTGCTTTATTTGCCGATGATCCAATTTACATTGAACGGTGTTTACAAGATAAATGGATGAAAATAATACATCCAAATAATTTTAAAGGTAGGTTGGAATAACTCCAAGTTTAGGGAAATTCTTTTTGAGAATTTCAAGAGATGTAACATATTTAAGAACTCAGTAGACTTCCTGTTAATCAAATATGAAAATATTAAAACAACATCACCCAAAAATACTTAGGGAAATTCTTTGAGCTTGAGACTAGGAGTTTTTGGTTTGGGTCACGAAGAATGGGTGGACTCGAACACATTGTTAGACATGGTAATTAGTACTGAAAGTCAGATGGCTAGTGTTTTTGTTTTCCAAAAAAAAAATAAAATCTAGGATGCCAAGTATAGAAATACAAATTGCAAGGTATGGAAAAATCTGTATACTGCTGTGAAAAGAATGATTCTCCGAGCTTTACTTAAATATAAAAGACAAGGAGCTAAAATAGCAAACTACAGGACTTACACTAGCAAAGAATTCTGTCGTTGTTTATTCATATTTATGGTTCAGTCTATGCTACACCTGATATGTTTTAATGCAAAAACATCAGTTGATTTTCTGAATTCAAATAAAAACATTGTGGGTTCACAAGAAGATCAATTGATATTCTTGTATTAAAACACCAGATGTGCTTGGTGTAGCATAGACCGAACCCATATTTACACTTATTATCATGTCCCCATTCAACATAAACCAAAACTGCGATTTTTGGACTAATATTTCTTCTATTATTAATGTTTACTCTGTACATATTTCAGCATGAACTTTCTCTCCATGGACCGAATATCTCAACATCTGATTTAGAATCTGCAATAAAAAGATTGCATAAGCTTCTATCAACCTTCAGATTTTGTTTAGAGGAGCTGGGGATTTGGTTAACCTTGAAGGTATATATTTGGAACATGCTTAAATATTTAGTGTTGTGATACTTGATACTGAAACATACTCCTGTTTTGAAACAGGCAGCAGAGGTTTTCTCTCTTGAGGAAGCAGACATCTTGTCATGGGGTAGACTTGATGTATCTGGTGAGACCGTCCTTGGGGCTTTCAGTTTGGATGTTGTTCAGGTCTTATCTGCATTTTTTCCAGCTGGTATTATTTTAGAGTTAATCCAGTCTATTTTTATGCTTAAGCTTCCTAGTTTTGTCTTTTTTTGAATTGGGTAATTTTCCTGCTTCTTTTTAGATCCAAATTGGTCACTTCGACATGATATAATAGCTAATGTGAAGGCAGGGTATCTTACATCTAAGGTTTTGTGCCTCGTTGACACTCTTCTTGAGTACAGGTGTGCTGATTTTTGTTATCATATGAAATTCTTGAGATGTATTAGTATTTAATTCTATTTATTCATACTTTCAGATTTAACAATGGTGGCCCATGATGATTGGGTGAGAAATTTAAATATTTAAAATGCAATATATTTGATTAAAAGGGAAAGTTAAAATTTTTTTCCTTCAATTTACAATTTTTTCACTTTTGATAATGTTAATAATGAATTTACATTTTTAGTTCTGTAACTTTTATTTTTCCCACTTTTGGTCCTACTTTGACCGGAGTCCATCATGTTTGTCGGTAAAAAAACCAAATATGAAAAAACATACAAGCTAAAGGACCAAATGAAAAACATATACACAATATAGGACTTAAAATGAAAATTCACCGAAACATGATCAAAAATGAAAAAACATGCAAGTTACACGACTATAATTGAAAAAATTCACTGTTAACAAGACTAAAAATAGAAAAAGTGTAAATTACTTAACAAAAAATATGATTCTCTCTGATTAAAATATTGTATAAAAATAAACTATTTTTGGGAATTGTTAGATTAAATTAAATTGAATGATTATATTGACAAATGTAGAAATTGATTGAAATATATTTTTGGGAAATGGGAATTATTGCAAATCAGCTGATGATATTTGATTTTATTTTGTAAAATGAAAAATTGGTTTGTGGGATGAAAAACAAATGTTGCATTAGTCTATATTTGTTTCTTAATGTCATAAACTTGGTTGAGAGCTTCTTAAGTACTTTTTATTTTCTTTTGTAACAATGTTTGACCAGGGATATGAAGAATTTGAGGTGCATAGTGTTTGTTAAGAGGATTGTTACAGCCATCGTTATTTGCTATCTGCTGAATGAGTTGCTTCCTGAATTAACTGGGTGGAGTGCAGAATACACAGCAGGGAACAATTCCCGGTTTCGGTCTCAGAGTAGGAAAGAACAGAACAAAATTGTGGATGAATTCCGCAATGGAACTGTAAGACTTGTTCGTATATGTATTTGTGGTTTGGTTTCTCATTTAGGCTTTGGGTTTTCCGGGGAAATGTTCTCCTTTCTGACTTGTCATTCTGGATATTATTTTAAGCCAATGTTCTTCGCATCATAACTTTTCAGGTTAACATTATCATTGCCACTTCTATGCTCGAAGAGGGATTAGATGTGCAAAGTTGCAATCTTGTTATAAGATTTGATCCCTCTGCCACTATATGTAGCTTTATTCAATCCCGTGGGCGTGCTCGAATGCAGAACTCAGATTTTGTGTTAATGGTGGAAAGGTGAGCTCAATTGCTTGAATTAAATAAACAAGGAGAGAAATATCAACTGTTGGTTCCTTGTCAGATTCCTCCATAAAATTTCATTTACTTTAGATGAACCTCTGGGCTTGTTAATTACAGTTGCAGCTTCAGGCTTCAGTGTATTCATAAAATATATTGGGAACAAAATAGGTCACTGCTTGATTTTTTTTCCTCATTAATGTAAACTTCATGTTGCAGTGAAGACACATCGGCTCTCTCTCAGGTGAAGAACTATTTGGCCAGTGGGGAGATGATGCGAAGCGAGTGTTTGAGCCATGCTGATTTTCCTTGTGAACCACTTGGTCAAATGTATAGCGAACCATGCTATGAAGTTAAAACCACTAGAGCAATTGTGAACTTGAGTTCCAGCGTGTCATTGATTTACTTCTATTGCTCGCGGTTACCTTCTGATGGGTTAGCATCCCCATCTTTGTGCCTGCACATTCCAACATTACCTTTCATAATGCTTCATAGTATAAATACTCAAAATTGAGAAAATAGCTTCTTTGCTAAGATTGCTTCTTTGTTCTCGATTCTTAGGTACTTTAAACCTTATCCTCATTTTAAAATTTATAAAGAGCTGCAATCTTGCACACTGCTACTTCCCAATAGCTGCCCAATACCAATTGTTGAGGTTCAGGGAAGTATCAAAGTTCTAAGGCAACTAGCTTGCCTGGAAGCTTGCAAGCAACTACATCAGGTTGGTGAACTGACAGACAATCTTGTGCCAAATACTCTGGAGGAAGAAGCAGACACGCAGGAATCTAGTACTGTTTTTTATAGTTTTCATTTTCTTGGGATTAAATGTTGTCATCCACCCCCAGATCAAAATTGTAAGATGTTTTCTGTCTCAAGTGTTAATTTATCTGAATGTACAGGATGTGAACCTTATGCTGAGGATCATGCGAAGTACTTCCCACCAGAATTTGTTCACCCTCAAGAGATAGGTTCTCAAACATTGTACCATTGTTATTTAATTGAGCTGAACCCAAACTTTCAAGATGAAGTCAAGCTTCAAGATATTGTGCTGGCTGTCCCGACCAGACTTGGATATGATCTGGAAATGATTGACCTTGACTTAGAGGCCGATAGGGGGAAAATAATAATGAGCTCAAAATACCTAGGATGTTTAAGATTAACTTCTGCACAGGTAATTGACATATTCTGACTGATGACATGTGCACAGTTTAGCAGGTACCATGAGATAGATTTTCAGAAAGCTAATTGCATTTTGAAACTTTAATGGCAGATTTCTCTGTGTCGGAGTTTCCAAATAATTCTTTTCAGGGTTCTTCTTAATCAGAACTTTAACCAGCTTCATGAAGACATCGATCAATGTTCTCTGAGCAATGGTTCTCGAATTTTCAATTACCTTCTTTTCCCATCTACAGGCTCAAGCCAAAATTTATCTGTCGATTGGAAATGTGTCACCTCTGTTCTATACCTGAGCGATGGGTCTTTGGATAAACACAATGACTGTTTTGCGACCAGAGATCAAAGGCATTATGTGCACACAAAGAATGGTTTGGTTTGTAGTTGCATGTTAGAGAATTCCTTGGTATGCACGCCTCATAATGGCTTAATGTACTGCATATCCGGCACTTTGGATGGTTATGATGGCAATTCAAATTTTGAACTAAGAGATGGAGAGGTTCTTTCTTACAAAAAATATTATGAAAAGAAGTGAGCATCTTTCTTTTTAAAGAAACAACTATTTTTTGAACTTTGAACTTTATATTGTGAAGCTAAATGCATATAATAAACTAATGGTTTCAGACATGGGATCAAGTTGCAATTTGAAGGAGAGACTCTTCTTTATGGAAAACGGATGTTTACGGTGCATAACTACCTTCACAGATGTAGAACTCATAGGTCAAAAGGTACCTGACTTTTCATGTGTCTAGATGACACTTTTCCCCTATCATGACCTCAACTGATACTAAAGTAGACACAAATTAATATTAGTATATACCATCTTGAATTATCGGCATTTCAAATTAGTCCTTTATTTTAAAAATATTATGTGTTTTCATTGTTTCCAGTTTATACTAATTGGTTATCCTTTACCTCATGTAGTTTATTAAAGCATATAGTTCCTTTAGAGGCTTTAGCTTCAATATCCTGTTCCGGTTGTGCATTCTATTATATCAAATTCAAAAGTTTTGAAAGTATTTCTTGAAAGGTTGTTCAGATGGTATTTGGTATGAAATATTTGTATTAGTTGAATATCAGGTTCTCTGCCAATTCTCTTAGCAAATTAATTAATTATGTGCTTGATCACATGTATTTATGTTAGAAAATTTGAACGCCTTAAGATGCTGAGGCCATGCCAATGATGAAAAATAATTTTACCTGCTTTCACTTAAAAAAATATTTCCTTTAGAACAGTAATCAAGCTGAAGCTTTGACTTTATTACAAAAAAAGAAAAGAAAAGAAGTTTCTATCTTTTGTACATGAAGTTTATTCAGATAAAGGGCGGCAAGAAATTTTGTGTGCAAGTTAGTGACATTTGGTTTGAATTCGCGATTAAGTCAAAATAGTTAGTTATATTCAAGAAGAAAATACCTAGTGCTTCCCCCAATATTCAATGTCATATGCTCCTGTCAAACATTTGAAACTTTCAGATGATGTGATTATTTTACAGTTCCCATTTTAATTTGGTCTCTCACCCTCTTAGTGTATGAAAAATGGCTATGATTAACCCAAACCTTGTGAGATAGGTTGTATCTGTAATGTTTTGCCAATTGGCTTTTTTTTTTTTTTTTTTTTTTTTTTTTTTTTTTTTTTTTTTTTTTTTTTTTTTTTTTTTTTTTTTTTTTTTTTTTTTTTTTTTTTTTTTTTTTTTTTTTTTTTTTTTTTTTTTTTTTTTTTTTTTTTTTTTTTTTTTTTTTTTTTTTTTTTTTTTTTTTTTTTTTTTTTTTTTTTTTTTTTTTTTTTTTTTTTTTTTTTTTTTTTTTTTTTTTTTTTTTTTTTTTTTTTTTTTTTTTTTTTTTTTTTTTTTTTTTTTTTTTTTTTTTTTTTTTTTTTTTTTTTTTTTTTTTTTTTTTTTTTTTTTTTTTTTTTTTTTTTTTTTTTTTTTTTTTTTTTTTTTTTTTTTTTTTTTTTTTTTTTTTTTTTTTTTTTTTTTTTTTTTTTTTTTTTTTTTTTTTTTTTTTTTTTTTTTTTTTTTTTTTTTTTTTTTTTTTTTTTTTTTTTTTTTTTTTTTTTTTTTTTTTTTTTTTTTTTTTTTTTTTTTTTTTTTTTTTTTTTTTTTTTTTTTTTTTTTTTTTTTTTTTTTTTTTTTTTTTTTTTTTTTTTTTTTTTTTTTTTTTTTTTTTTTTTTTTTTTTTTTTTTTTTTTTTTTTTTTTTTTTTTTTTTTTTTTTTTTTTTTTTTTTTTTTTTTTTTTTTTTTTTTTTTTTTTTTTTTTTTTTTTTTTTTTTTTTTTTTTTTTTTTTTTTTTTTTTTTTTTTTTTTTTTTTTTTTTTTTTTTTTTTTTTTTTTTTTTTTTTTTTTTTTTTTTTTTTTTTTTTTTTTTTTTTTTTTTTTTTTTTTTTTTTTTTTTTTTTTTTTTTTTTTTTTTTTTTTTTTTTTTTTTTTTTTTTTTTTTTTTTTTTTTTTTTTTTTTTTTTATTTGGATGCAGAGCCAAGTAACAGTTCATATGAGTTGCCGCCTGAGCTCTGTTTCATAATCATGTCGCCTATTACCATTTCTACATTTTATTCTTTCTCTTTCATTCCATCTATCATGCATCGGATAGAGTCATTGCTTATAGCTGCGAACTTGAAAAGTTTACATGCGGATCTCTGCATGCCAAATATAGTTATTCCAACCCTTACGGTATGGGTTTGCTCTCAGTTTCTCGTTTCTGAATTAATATTCCATTCAGACGGAGCTAGATTATTTGGGGATGTTGAAAGCATGCCTAATCTACCATTCCGGGTACATGTTCAGGAGAATAAGATTGGTGGATTTCCACTTTGTTTTTAATTTTTTGACCTGCATAAATGTTTTCCAATTTTATGTCATTATATGAATTCAATTTAAAACATTGTGAATTTGAGATTGATGTTGATCAAAAGGAAATGTGATGATAATCCATAGTCACTTAATCTTGTTTTCACTTTACTCGACAAAATTCTATCTCAGGTTATATTAGAGGAATAAATATAGGCCATAGGAAGTATCTCACCCGGGGAACAAACAACAATTTATCCCTTAAAATTCTCTTATAATTACAAAATATACAGTCAGATTTCCCTAAGGTTGCTATTGGAACGGAGAATTTGGATTTGAGAGAGGGTTTGGAATGGCTATACGTTAGGATGAACCTGAAATCTATAATAATAACTCAAAAATAAGTAGTTTGGATTTGAAATCCATTGTCAAGTAATTTTACTTAAAAAAACCAATTTATTTGTTATTATAGATTTGAAATTATTGTGGTCAAATCCATCCATCCATCCATCCAAATGCAGAATGGATGGAGTTATTTGGATTTTGAAGAAGATCTCATATGCATCTTAGCATGCATTTGAAATCTATAGATTTAAAATGATTAGGTTGAGGAGTGGATTTGAAAGTCGAGCAAAACGTAGTATTGATTATTGAATCAACAAAAGGGCTTTCAAATAATTTATTCTAATTATGAGCCAAATGAATATAACGGATTTGATAGGTGAATTTGAAATCAAATGCAACTCAAGCGATTTTCTCAAAATATAGAATTCGAGCTCTGTAAAATATGGTGTTTCTAAATTTGGTTGCACCTGCCAAACAAGTAATATTATTCAGTAAGATGAGTTATTTTTGCTTAAATTACTGTTACTTTCCGGCTTTATTTGAACCACGACTTCTTGCCAATTTGTTTGTATTCAGATTTTGGAAGCAATCACAACAAAGAAATGCCAGGAGAAGATTCATTTAGAATCACTGGAGACCCTAGGAGACTCTTTCATCAAATATGCTACTAGTCAGCAGCTTTTCAAAATGCATCAAAATAATCATGAAGGCCTTCTTAGCACTAAACGAGAGAAAATAATTTCTAATGCTAACTTGTGCAAGCTGGGATGTGTCCGCAAAATTACGGTAATCTTATAGATTCATGATTTATCTTTTGCTTTCTATTGGAAATCACCAATGAGGAATAAAGATCGAGTATTCGCTTATCGTATATTATCTTATGATTGATGATTCCAGTTAGTTTTTTGATAAAACTTATTCTAAGTCTAGGGTTTTATACGCAACGAACCCTTTGATCCCAAAACATGGATAATTCCTGGTTCCTATTCTGCAAACCATGCATTAAAAGAGGAGCTGGTTTCATCTAAAAAAATCTTTAGCAAGGGTAGCAGGAAGATAAAGAGTAAGACGATTGCTGATGTTGTTGAAGCATTAGTTGGTGCATTTCTTAGAACTGGTGGTGAAATGGTTGCTCTGTCCTTCATGGCATGGCTTGGCATCAATGTTGACTTTGTCAATGTACCTTATACAAGGCACTTTCCTGTAAATCCAGAGCGTCATGTCAACGTGAAATTTTTCGAGTCTCTTCTGAATTACCAGTTCCGTGATGTTTCTCTTCTTGTTGAAGCTCTGACTCATGGGTCTTACATGCTGCCTGAGATTCCACGATGCTATCAGGTTAGACTTAGTATCTTTGTTTTAGATTGAAAAATATTTTAATTAGATTTCAACCGTAATCATCACATACGATTGCTGATCCTGACCTATATTTACTTTTTTCTTTAGCGCTTAGAATTTCTCGGTGATGCGGTGTTAGATTATCTTATTACGTTGCACCTTTACTGCAAATATCCTGGCCTATCTCCTGGACTTCTAACTGATCTGAGATCAGCATCCACGAACAATGATTTCTATGCTCAGTCAGCAGTCCAGGTTGGACTATACAAGCATATTCTTCATGCTTCACAAGCGCTTCATTGCCAGATCATTGAAACTGTGAAGAATTGTGAGCAATCATTCCCCGTCTCAACGTTTGGTCAGGGATCAGAGACCAGTTTTCCAAAGGTATTCATTAGTGCTACGTTTTCCAAGCTAAATGATAACTGGCATTACACATACTTTTATCATGGTATGGGATTGGATACAGAACCATTTGTTTTTATTAAATACTTTAATAAATATTCATGACCTATAATTTCCGGACTAATATCACAGAAATCTTGCTAATTGTCAGAAGGGGACCTGCATTTTCAAGTATTTGATAGTTCTTTCCATATCATTAAAATCAGGGGCATCCATTCTCCTGCACAAAATCATTAGAATTGTGCCTTGTACCCATATTGCTTTCCCTCCTAGGCCTGCCTCGGAATAAAATTTAATCCATCATCAGGCTTTTTGATCTGTGTTACCTTTGTTACTTATACAGGTACTTGGCGATGTCATAGAATCTGTGGCCGGGGCAATCCTTGTTGATTCCGGCTACAATAAGGAGATAGTATTTCAAAGTCTCAGACGACTTATTGATCCCTTGATTACACCTGATACACTGACGACCCACCCTATCAGAGAGTTGACTGAGTTGTGTCAAAAGGAGCATTATACACTCAAGAAGCCTGTCGTTACTCACCAGAATGGGGTTGCATATGTTACAGTAGAGGTTGAAGCCAATGGAATGCTGTACAGAGAATCGAGAACTGCAGCAGATAGAAAGACAGCCAAGAAACTTGCACACAAAACTGTGTTGGAATCCCTTAAAGAAAGCATGGGGTCTTGTTCACAATAGAAATATTGTATTAGCATAGTTAAACAGAAACTGCTGTTGAGGTGATTTTTGATTTTTTGTCACTTGCTTACGTTTTTTTTCATTTTTGCTGAATTATTGTGTAACTTTTTTTTAATTTCACAAACACCAACCAATTTAAAATAAAACATGATCGAGTCTTGATTTGTTGTTGATTTATTTTTTCTTTTTTCTGTTAATATTCGCCTCTAAAAAACTCGATACGGATTCAAATTTGAACTTAAAAAATATATTGAAAAAGATAATCAAACATTTGATAATTAAAAATCACTAGAACTTATCTCAGTCGTTTGAATGAACTCATCTCACTAAAACAAAACAAATATTTTATTTGATTAGATGTCATAGAAACAGCTACTTTCCGTAAGCTCAAAAGTCCATTTCACTTATCGGAGTTAATTGATTGTTTTTGTCAATGCCGCTGGAGGCAGGATCAGTGGTCCCCTGGAAGACATGTCTTTTGGGGGAGACCTCGTTGTGATCGTGGTGATCCGCATTGAAAGTAGCAATTACTAGGGGATCCCATTCGTTTAATTTAATGTTATAATCTGATTTGCTGGCAGCTGTAGCTTGACGAGACGATTGAGCGCACCTCTCAATCAGAGATGGGTGCATGTAATGAACCTGCAGGTAACCAATGGAGTCTGCTGCTGCTGATGCATGGATTATGTTCTCGCAGCTGTGATCTTTGTAATGGTTACCAGTGCTCATCATTAATTGCTTGTTTTGGTTATTAGAGATGGAGTTCAGAAATTCAATCTGTGGGTATTGGTTTAGTGGGTAGGTGGCGGAAACTGGAACAGCTAGAGAACAATTTGGGTCGCTGCCAAGTTCAACCTGTTGCTGCTGCTGCTGCACGTTATACTGATTCATATTTATTATCATAAGATCACTATTCGTGAAAAGGGATCGAGATTGCAGGTTGCAGCTGGTAAATGATGTGGTGGCAGTACTCATGTCGAGCGGAGCTTCACTGGTATTGCCTGTACTATCCCCATCTTTTAACAGATTCTTCTTCTTGAATACCCGACAGACGACCCATCCATCTTCCTGAAAATGTTTTATATCTTCATTCAATTCAATTAATTAAAAAGTAAATTACTATTCACGTTCATACTGCATGTGACATACATTAGTAGTCGTGGATTGAGGGTCTTGATCATGATGATGAGGATTATCTTCAAGCCGATACTCATGCATAATCCAGTCGGTTTTTTGACCATGTGGGGCTCTACCACGGTAGAACACTAAGGTTTTTCTCATTCCAATCTTACTGAAGTTGTTTCTTAAACATTTGTCTCTGCCGGTCGCTTTCCAGAATCCAGCACTAGTCGCTCTGTTCGTCCGAGAACCTGTCGGATATTTCCTATCCTTGTGACTGAAAAAGTACCATTCATTCTGTGGAGTTGATCCGATCCTACACCTCTCTGCATTCACATTAATTTTGTCCAGAAAAAAGAAAGTATGACTGATCGGTTCATGCATATATAAGAATTAATATTGGTGCCTAAATTCTTACATACCTTGTAGATCCCATGGCTCAATCTTATTTAAATCAATTTCTCCGATGACCTCCATGTCAAACTTCTGAAACGAGACCTTCTTCTTCAAGTAGAAGTGCAGAAGCTCTTCATCTGTCGGGTGAAACCGGAATCCGGGCGGAACTCCACCACGTCCCGATGACGATGAACCCATTATAATCTTAATAAAGTTTCTTGATTTATTAAAATTGCATGCTTATACTTTATTCGTGCATTAGCGTCACCGTTTATTAGCAGCTGTATTTGTGTGGACAAGGTGGTGTTGTATATTTGTAGTGTGATAGAAACAAAAGGGTTGACGGCCGGTCACGCCGCCGTCGGGTCTGCCTAAAGCTGACGTAAAACGCAATGTTCTCTTATTGTGATAGAAGTAATATTTTTAGAAGCTTCGCATTCTCTTTTCCGAAAAATACACCGTTAAACCACTGTATGTCTCATGATCCTTAAAACAATAAAATATATAAACTCTATAACAATAGAAAACACAAAAATATTTAATAAACTAAATAAAAACAAAATTTTAAAATATATGAATTTTCTTTACATAACTATTTTCTATGTAAATAAATATTATAAATATACATAATACATACTGCTCCAATGTATTAGTATATTGATTTTTATTTTTATTTTCAAAAAAGAAGACGCACGTGTAATAAAAAGCTTGCCTGAGTGTGCATATTTTGATCATCAATCCTAAAGCAAGCTTGGCCAAGGGAAAAAAAATAAAGACAGCTGCTAACCTCTTGGAATTATCATTAATAAATTACGTTCAAACTGCATAAATAGAACGTAATTATTATTATTAAATTCGCCATGGCTCGGGATCTGCACATGCAGGGATATTGACTTTCGGAATTTTCAGATCAACAACATTTGATAAAGTTGCACGCATTCATTCTATTTTGGTGATATTAATTTTAATTTATTTTGCATTTACGTTTAAGTACTAGCTCATGCATATCAACCATCGTAAAATGAATATATAGCTTATAATTTAGACGTAGAAATTAATGATCGATGCATAATTATTTCTTATGAACGGTGGAGAATAGGGGTAAAAAAAAAACCGAATTTTCGGTATATCGAGATTACCATACCGAAAAAATGTCGAATTTTCGGTATTCCGAAGATTTCGGTATACGGTAACAATATCGAATTTTTCGGTACGGTAACGGTATGCAATTTGAAAATTTCGGTATATACCGAAATACCGAAAATATATACAAAAATTTTAAAATATATAATATTTTAAATCAATAAATTTATAAAATTTTAAAATGTAATGGTTTTTTCGGTATAAAACGGTATATAGCGATATCGTACTGAAATCTCGGTATACCGTACAATTTCGGTATAATCGATATGCTAGTTTTATGTATACCGAAAATTTCGGTACGGTATCGGTATGAATTTTCTTATACCGTAATTTTCGGTACGATATACGGTATATGATTTTTGGTACGATACGATATGGTATACCACTCCTAGTGGAGAATATATATAAAATCTTTTCTTTCTTTCTTTTTTGAATTGAGATCGTTAAAAAAAGAGTCTCGAATTCGAGAACTCGTCCCAAACTTGAGACATAGTTATCCACAGAGAATATAAAATCTTGATATCCCTAGGATTGAATTCGATTGAATATAGACAAAACATCTCAACTGAGTGCTTATGATCCATTATTGATTCATGATAAATAGACATTCTATGGTTGATGTTTAGATTACCCAATATAGATGCAAACATATTTGTTAGCTAATTTGGCGCAGTGTCTTCCAAATTGGAGCTTGGTAAATTCATGCATCCATTCCAAATCAGGGATTTTAAATTAAATTAAAATCAGAAATTTAACAAAGGTACACAAAATTATAATGTTTGCCGTCACACTCATGCATGCCACATTTGTCTGCGGGGTTTATTGAGCAATAATTAATAATATGATCGAAGGCGATGAATTGAATTTAATCCAAGAACTAGAGAGGAACATTCCACACAGCTGCGTCGCCTTCTCCGCATGCCCCGTGCACTTGTTTCATCTGCTCCACAGAATTGCACACGCCGCTGCATTTCCAATCAAACGATGCCACACAAACGTTCCCCGCTTCCGACTTCCATTCGCAATCTACGTATATATACAAAGAGACATATTTAACTTAATTGTCGGGGTGGATCCACTCGTCATCATTATTTTTAGGAGATATCAGATATGTGAGGTACCTGGAGGAGTTCCACAGCACATGGATCGCTCGTCTACATGCTGGACTTCCAACCCAATCAACCAAGAACCCAGAGAAACATCCTCGTTCGCATATCGATGCAAGATAGCCCTGTTTATAATTTGTATACATACATAATCCTAACAATGTATACATATATTCAAAAGGGTAAGATACTATAATTAACATGCCTGCATGACTTACGAATTGATGGAGATATAAGTTGCCAGGTCCTTGGATATGGCGTAGATTTGACCCGTCGCATGCCTGAAATATTTGTTACCTTCTTCCCCAAATTTCCAGAACTCGGGCTCGTGATATTTTAATCCTCTACGCTTAAAAATAGCCAAATTATTTATATACTTGTAACTAGTACCTATATCATATAAGTAATTAATGTGAATTTATTTAGTGCTCTAGCCAGCAAATAAATTATGCCAAATTACTTCTGAGATAGCACTGGCCCGGACTTCATGCAGCCAATGTATATTCTTGGTCTTGATCTGTGCTTCGCTAGCGTGGTCACTAGCATTCCTGCAGATAAATATATGAATTTTAGTGAACATGATATAATTATAATAATAAATATTTTACCTGGAATAAGGAGTAAGTACTTTATATAAATTTTACCTAAATTTACATGAACATCATCGTCCACCTTAACATAAAAGTCTGCATCCCAGATTGTGACAGCCTTCGAGAAAAACAACCTCGTTTTTGTGGAAAGCTCATGATATCCCTCGACGTGGTCCAGTCGGAAAAAATCTCTGTGCTCCGCATCCTCAACATCGATTGCTCTATCAAGAACTCCCCCAGGCGTGGCGCTGTGACCTATCACGAATCGTATAACTATCCCTTTATTCTTCTCCAGTTTCTTCAGTTTATCTCCTTTAAGCATCCATGTTTCTCGAAGCGAGTCCCTTCGTTTCTTGCTGCTGAAAGCGGTATTGATTCCTATAACAACAAAAGCCTTGCGCGGTGTGGTGTGATTTGATGATGCGGGATATAGTCCATCGACTGTACTCGCCATCTTGCTCGTTCGAGCTGCTGCTAGCTCCATCTCCAATGTTGATATAGTTTTATCTAGTGCTCTGTTAATAATATGCAGATATTTATACATGCTTTGAATTTTTAATTAAATCCCAGCAAAATACATTGAAAAATGGAAATGAGAATAATTGCCAATTAGCTGGCCAAAACTTACAGGATAGCTTCATGTGTCTTCATCACCTCTCCCATGACATCTCTAGAATTTGACTCCACCAGTTTCTAATTCAAACAAACATGATATCATCATCCAGTAACAAAATCTTTCGAATTCCGAAAAAAAAAACAATACAAGCCGGTTGATCTCCGCAATTGATTTTTTTTTGAAAAAAAAGTCAAATTAATATATGTACCCGCTTGTGATCGTGTTCATTAGTAGCAGCATCCAGCTTGTCTTGCAGATGATTATGGGGGATGATATTAGGTATTAAGTGATGCGCTGCATATGATTCAGGGCGTGGCCTAGTCTGTGTGGTGAATAGTGATCCTGCAAGAAAGCTTGCAAGACAGAAAGCAAAAATAACCTTGGCTGAAACTGACTTCCCTCTCATTTTCTTGATAGTGTTGTTATTACTGCCACTGCTCACCAGCTGTGACGACGAAAAAATCGATACCATCTATATCAGCAACCTGCAGTCGTTCACGGTGAGCTCTCGTGATTTTCTGCTTAAACAACAAACGAATGGGATATATGTTAATTCAAACCGTGTCAATTAGTGCCAAGGTTAAAAAACTGGCATGCATAAATACTTGCAAATTACAAATTTCAATATCAATTATTGATCAAAAGCTAGCAAGCTAGCTTGCTGTATTGAGCAAAATGTTTAAAGCCATTAATTAAAAAACTTTGGCTATTAACAGCTATGCATGCAATTGATGGCAGTATATTTTGTTAAACATGTCATGTAGTAAGTGTGTGTGATGTTGAGGTGAAGCAATCAAACTACATGCATGCATGTAAGTGAATCAAATTTAAAGAGCCAATAAGAGNTATCAAATTTATAATCACTCAAAATAATATAATCGGAAACAGACCAACTTATATAATAATTTGTTCTCTCTCCTTTAATTGTTTTTCGTTAGAGTGTGAACGAGCCACCAAAGTTTACTCACATGGTGACATGTTGAATGCTAGGTCAACACCTAAGAAAAGAACCAAAATTGCAAATATATATATATAAACACACACAATGTTGTACATCCATCGTACACACTTATGTGAATATCGATTAGATGACACTCACCTATTGGATGTACAATTTTTCTATGTTTTATCAAATCCAATAGGTGAATATCATCTCATCGGTGCTCACATAAGTGCGCACGATGGATGTGCAATATAATAGCATAATTTATGGGGGAAATGGGTAATTTTTTTTTTCAAAAAAATAATTTGGTGTAATTAGGTTTGGTGTGAACAGTTAGGGATTGAGATAAAGAATTTTCGGCTAACTTCTGAGCAAATAAAAGCATATGTAAAGGACTTCTGAATCTATTTTTTTTTCCCATAACTTTTAAAGGTAAAACCCACTTCCCCTAATAACATATAAAAGCATTAACAAAATAACCCCTATCTAGCCAGCTAATTAAGCGACTAGCTAGTTACGTGGAGTATCAAATACTGAATTGCCATATGCAGTGCCAGGAGAAATCAATCATCTAGTGAACGAAACTAGGTTAGAAACAAAAAATCTCTCATCCCCTAAGTAACAAGGAAAAAAATATGTGATCTAACATTGACTATATAAAAGCGAAACGAAGATCGATTATATACCTGGTGAAGATGACATAAAAATCAGGATGATGGGATAATAGCAAATGAATGTGAAAAAAATGTCATTTTTCGATGTTTAAATATAAATAGTTTGACGTATACATAAAATTGGCTTCATCAAGAATCAGACGTGACGCTTTCCTTTTATTAATTTTATGAGAAGAAGAAGAAGAAGTGGAAGAGATGAAATATTAAGGGTACGTTTTGCTTGCAAAGGGTGGCAGTTCAATCATGTGGTTCTTATGTTTCAACAAACTGTGTTATGCAAATTTCAAATTTCGCTTTAAAATTGTTTTGTTGTTTTTTTATATTAAAATCAATTAAATTATATATCTTTCAGAAATTTATAATAAGATAATTAATCATATATCATCGTGCTTTCATTTTCTTGGATTCTTCTCGTCATATATTAATATAACTACTAAATGTACCTGTGTCGTTTTACATTTATTAAAATCCATTGAATTTTGAAAATCAAATATATTTGAAAAAAATTAAGGTCTGTTTGATCAAATAATTATAAAACGCTTTTATAAAAATATTTTTGACAAAAAGTTTTAAAAGTTGTTTCAAACAAATATGTGTTTAGACAATTATTCTATAAAATATTTTTACAGTTAAAAAATAATATGTTTTGATTTTCATCATTATTTCATGTCTAAAACATCATAAAACACATCTAAATTATTATTTAAAAACTATACTTGAAGGATACTATTTTTTAAAAAAAAATTCGACATACTTTAAGTTTTTTCACTTGTAAAAAACTAAAAACATTTTTAAAATATGTTTTTAAAATACTTATTTAAACAAAGCCTAAAACACATGCATACGATTAGATATATTAAATCTTTAAAATGTATTTGGAAAATCTTACTATTGACGACCTTGGAAGGTTGAACGATGAAGGGCCCAAAATGAGATAAAACCCAAATATTAGAATATATAATAACTGGGCCATGCTGGAAATCTAAATGGTTTTGGATATTAATGTCTGGTTCCTCTTATTTTTGTTATTATTAAAACTCGATATCACGGGGGTCACTCGTTTAGTAAGCAGATTTGTTGTTTAGTTAAGTAGTTAATGAACAATGGTTGTTTTGGCTCTACAATTCCAGAAAATAAATGCTTCCTGAAGTTAATTATTGTGTCTTGTTTATGGAACAGGGATTATGTACCCGGAAGGGTTTGTTCCAGGATCCATCTAATTACTTCAAATTTTTGTGTAGCATATCGTCTCAGCCTGGCATGCATGTCTACTTCTATAGCAAGTGTGGTAACAGACGTTTACATCATAAGTTCAAATTTTCTTGTTTCCTTTGGTTTAATCCGTCTTTCTGGTCGTTGTGTATTTTTTTACCTTCAGGAAAGTGTCCACAGCTAAAATATTTGCCCCCTATTCAATTTACAAGGGCAAAGCTACACTCTATGCTGACCCTCTTCTGCCAATTAACATTCAGTAAATTAGAAGTGCGAAGTTAGATAAATTAATGTTCCCATGATCTAGATCACTGTTTTTCTCTGTAGTTGTATAAAGTACCGTTTTTTGGTAGTCTGGAGGCCTTAAAGTGGATCGGCGCGGAGAGTAAATATTGTTGGACGTTAAATAAATATATACTTGATATAAAAAAAAATTAAATTAAATGTAATGCTAGTTTTATTAATTTGTGAATCTTGATGTAAGGTATATGATGCGTATCAAAAGAATGTTCTTGATTGAATTTTATAAAGAACTTAAATTTTGATCATAATTAAGACCCCGACTTCAGACGACAATGAATAATGGTTACATATAGGTATACCAAATGGATAAATTTATGTATATCAGAAAGATCATATAAAATTTATATAATACGTATATATTACATGCATATATATACAATTACGATTTCTTAATTAATTTATACACGATATGTATTTATATTTATTGACATAGGACTAGATTAGATATGAGTGGCCACTTAGTTCTAAGAGGCAAAGAAGGCCAAGGGTCCAACAATGGCAGCATTAATATATGTAGCAGGTTCGGAATGAGAGAAATCCGTCCGATCGTCCGAGTAAAAATCATTCTGATTCGGACCTCCAACGACGGCTCCGGTAAGGATATTCGGGTTCGGATTTGGTGTGTAATAAAATGGTTGAAACCCGGCCTCACACCCGAACGGCTGTGGACGAACTCTTAACGAAGGTAGTGAGGATCCTCTGTGGTGAATTCGTTGTGGATAATTTGCTCCATATCCCACCATGTATGACATTTTCATTGGATTTTCCCCCAATATATAGTCCACCTGCACACGGATAAATTAAATTATAATCCAGCCAGAAGCAGGGTCGTCGTATTATATTAATATTAAACATTAAAAAGGCTTTAGTCTATATCAATCGTACTTGTTTTTTGGCTATGCTTCGTAATGTCCGATGCGTTACACGAAGTTGGTTTCCGCAGTAGAAAGAGTTTTTGGAATTGGCCATGTATTTGGAGTATGTGGTGAGCAAGAAGGTAATAGAGGTGACATATTGGAGATTACTTTGACTCAGTTTCCACATCAATCCTCCGGCTGTGTACTGTGTCGTGGATGAAGACGAGTTTGGTAGTATTCTGCACATGAACTCTTCGGCCCGCTGCCTGAAATCTTCAAGTGCCTTGTTCTTATCCACCAAATTTCTCTGCATGTTCATCAATGTTTTCATTGAAAATTTATGTACTTGTATTCTAATTATAAATAATTGTTTGCAAATCAAAGCCAACGGGAACTACGCACCCTTGCAAGGAGAACGCGAGCACCTGCATATTTGTTGTCCCAGCTGAATATGTCGGTTCCATCGTTGGCCCCCAATGATCTTGCCACGTTCACGTAATAAACATCGTTTGTGGCTCTGAAGAGCCAGGCAGCTCCCCATAACAACTCATCCTGTTTATTTATTTTTAGGTAACAATCATTAATTAATTATGGATTTGTCAGCGATTAACGAATATGATATGGTGGGATCAACGTACCGTATAACCAGAATAAGAACAATAAAAAGGGCAAACGGCGGAGCCCAGTGAGTCGCTGTATGCACCTCTGTAATTCAAAGCAAATTGCATAACATTCCTTGCAGTTTTGAGTAGTAACCTTGCATAAGGTGCGTCAACTTTCCGAAAGACAATGGAGGCAGCAGCCAAAGCAGCGGCGGTCTCCCCGGCCACGTCCGAGCCCGGATTGCTGGGAGACACAGAATAAACACTCCGAGCCGGATTACTGGTTTCCATATCCTCGGGCCTTATCCAACACCTGTGATCCGCATTTGGATCCCCAACGCCAACGTAAAGCTTACCAGGAGTGGCCCCAGCACACTTTAAAAGGTAGTCGGCAGCCCAGCGGATCGCTGCCCGAGTTTCCGGTAATTGCGGCCCTAGTTTACCAGCGTACTCCATCGCCCCCCATGACAACATCGTGGTTGTGAAGGCCATCGGAAAATTGAACTTGACGTTGTCTCCCGCATCATAATATCCACCGGTTAAGTCCACCTAAGTAAACATGTGTTTTAAAACTCAGTATTAATTTTTTTAAAGATGGATATTTTTTAAAAATATTTTAATTGATCAAACTTCGTGTAATATTATTATTGCACTTCATTTTTTTGCTATTTGCACTTCATTTGTGAATAAATTTAACAAATATTTTACACAATATTTACACATGAACTAGAGTGTAGATAAAACAACTTCATAAGTATTATTATTATTAATACTAATTAAGTAGTACTACATTTTAAAATACAAAATAAACCAAAGCGCAGATTACTGAGAATAAAACTTATTTATTCATAACGAGAAAAGAAAAAAGAAAAGGTATTTTGACAAATAAAAAAGATATGCAAACAGCTAAAAAGTCAGACAAACAAGATACATGCCAAACATGGTATACAAGAAAGTCTTTTAGTAAGCAAAAATAATTGCACCAAATGATAAATATAGATACTGTACATGGGCTGGTTGACCATCCAAAAGTCCAGAATTGGCCCTCCAAGTAATTTGTTGAGCCGGGGATGGAGGTAGCCTTCCTGACCTCTGGCCTTGGAAGAACAAAATGGACTTAGCAAGTGCATCCCTATAATTGGGATTATTCCCGGCTTCCACTATTTTACAAAATCTGCAGAAATCTAATATAACGCAGCAACTGAATAAGAAGAAGATCAGAGAGATGGAATAGTTGGCACCTTTCCTAAATATTGTCATCCTTTCGTTGATCAATTCTCCAAGGATTAATTATTTTGAAATGAGCAAATTAGGAACATGCATGGACGGACTTATACAGGCGAGAAACGTAAATTTAGGGTTTTGCAAATCAAGTGAAGTTAATTTTTGCGAATTAATGTGCTTATTCACACGCATCCGTTGTGGACGTAGACTAGAAAGTGTAGAATATGCATTTTAGAAGCGTATATATCGGAAGTCTACACATCTTTTTTTTTCTTGGTCACGAAATGCTACTAATTGCGCCTACCAAATTAATGGAGTATAAAATGCTTCTTGCAAGAAACGGAATCAGCGCAAATGTCGCAAGTACGCCTTCGATCACGGAGCCCTAACTTTATATTATTACTTATTAAACTATATATATTCATTATCTTAGGATTTGGTCATCACCCTCTCACTATATATATTAGGGCCCGTTCTTTATGGCTAAGCTTTTGAATTTCTTCTAGCCNACTCAAACGTGAAGGTACCGGTAGGGAAAATCGAACGCATGATCATTAATCAAGTGTTCCACTATTCCATCCACTCGGATACGACTTGGTAGATTTAAATTTCATTTCTTGCGTGAGAAAATTCATGGCGGGCCCCAAAATATAATATTTGTACTGAAAAAAGTCTCTTGTTGGAAGTAATTAATTAATTAATTAATTTTCAGAATTCATAATCAATTGGGCTGGAACTCTTCTCCTATGGGTTACAAATGCAGCACCATCTTGTATAAAAGGCCTGTGTTTCATTTGATGAGCCCAATACAATAAGTTTGAAACCAAATTAAAGTAGACATGTATTTTTGGTTGGTTAAATTATTATTGTTATTTTATTTATTTAAATAAAATTAGGGTTGCACATGGTTGTCCTGATTTTTATATAATAGTAATTAATAATATTTATAAAATACAGTTACATAGAGTACCTGAATATGATCTTAAAACAACCCACATGGATAAGCACGTGACTTGAAAGGGCTTCTGTTCTAAATTTAGCTACTCTTCCACGATTTCCTGAACTCGACTTTGATTTCAAACCAACTCCATCTTTGAATTTCCTTTTCCTCCATCATATTACGTATCCATTCATCAACATATTTATATGGAATGCGTTTTACATATGTATATATATAAGTTTAGATGTATATACATACACATATATCGGTGTATGCAATTGAAATTTACATTAAATTAAAAATCGATAACATATATATATATATAATTGATTTAATTGAATTCCAACAAAATGAAAATGAGGGAAATAGTGAATTTGATCATTTATATATTTGTTTCTTTGCAATTTTAGTGATCTATTCTGTCAAAGTTCAGCTTGATCAGTATGTTGTCTTCATTATTGTTGTCATTTTGCTCATTCTTTCGACGAGGTGTTGTATAGTGTCTATTTGATGTGTGTATAGCTAGCTACATCATGTAGTAGTAACTAAAATCCAATTTTGATAGACGACTAAAATCTAGTTTTGATAATAAGGAGAATCAAAATTGTATTGGACAAATATACCAGACGAAAATTACTGTTTTTCCTGAAAAATAGTTGGTATTTAGGTGGATCAAATTTTTGGAAAGATAAGTAACTTAAATTGGTAAATATTCTGATTTTTAGTTAATTAGAAGAAATAGTATTGCATATACGTGACAGACTTAAAAGAGATAATATCTGATGTTTCGGCCCCAACTAACTATGCGACACTTTCAAAATTTACAAGAAATAGCATTGCATATTCGTGACATGTATACGTACGTGTGTGGTTTTCATCTTCTTTGCTCAAAGGGGGAATTGAAAGAAGGAGCACGTTAAATTGGTCATCCACCACTCCACCGAAACTTTCATCTTTTCCCGCACCAAATAACATTTTTCTAGTTTATATTTCTATTTTTAGTATCCTCCATATCAGTATAAATACTCATGCATGCAATCAACCACTTACAACTACTCGAATCAACAAAGCTCATCGAACAATTAAATACATAT
Source organism: Primulina huaijiensis (assembly GCF_012295235.1). NCBI lineage: Eukaryota > Viridiplantae > Streptophyta > Magnoliopsida > Lamiales > Gesneriaceae > Primulina > Primulina huaijiensis. Next base: position 1,965,807 of record NC_133317.1, on the reverse strand, counting down.
TTCTGTCAAAGTGTTGGTAAAATGGCTGCTTCTTGTTTTAGCGCAAGACGGGCCCTCGTTAATTTTTACTATCATTTGCTTCTCTTGGTCAGTATTATTGGTAGCAGCAACCTGGTCCTATGTGACAACATTAATAATAAAAATTTAGGGTTCGTTAGAACAAGAGGCCCTCATTTTGTCTTGAATGGCTCGCCCTTTCTGTTCAATGGATTCAACTCGTATTGGATGATGCACGTTGCGTCTGATCCGAGCGAGAGATACAAAGTTTCTGAGGTGTTTAGAGAAGCCTCAGCAGCCGGCCTCACTGTTTGCAGGACTTGGGCTTTCACCGACGGCGGCGATCGCCCTCTGCAGATATCTCCTGGAACCTATGACGAACGTGTTTTTCAGGTAATATATACGAGTACATAACAGTTAATTAAGTAGTCGAACAAGAGATTGATTTGTTGTAGATTTGTCATAAATTAATAAATTCTTATATATGTATACAGGGTCTTGATTTTGTGATTTCCGAAGCAAAAAAGTATGGGATTCGTTTGATCTTGAGCTTCGTGAATAATTTCGATGACTTCGGGGGGAAGAAGCAGTATGCTGCATGGGGTCGAAATGCGGGTGGTTCGAGCCAACAGATCAACAATGATGATGATTTCTACACGCATCCACTTCTCAAAGATTACTACAAGAACCATATCAAGGTGTGTCACGATTATACACGTAAATTTATCAATTGAGACTTTAAGTTGAAAATATAATCAACTAATTAATTACTATCTATATTTGGCTGCAGAGAGTTGTGACAAGGTTGAACACAATAACAAAAATTGCTTACAGAGATGATCCCATAATCATGGCGTGGGAACTCATGAATGAACCCCGTTGCCAGGCTGACTATTCTGGAAAGACCATTAATGTGCGTATATTCAATAATTAGTGATAATACTAATCATTTATCGATTAATTTATTATATCTTAATATGGGCATGCATTACTTTTTTTTTCTTTAATAATTCTATGCAGTTTTGGGTTCAAGAAATGGCAAGTTTTGTGAAATCCTTGGACAAAAAGCACTTGGTTGAGATAGGCATGGAAGGGTTCTATGGAGACACGATGCCCGAGAGGAAGCAAATTAACCCTGGTTACCAAGTGGGAACAGATTTTATTAGTAACAATCTTGTCCCGCAGGTCGATTTCGCTACGATACATGCATACCCCGACATTTGGTCAGTTCGATTACCCATTTTTTAAGCTTTTAAATGATTTAAAAATTGATAAATACTTTTTTTTTTTTACAATAATTACTACTGCATAAATACAGGTTATCTGGTAAAAGTGAGAACGAACAAATGGGATTTATGGACAAATGGATGTGGAGTCATTTTGATGATTCTAGGAGAATCTTGAAGAAGCCACTGATAATGGCTGAATTTGGAAAATCCAGCAAAGATCCAGGATTCAGTTTGAATGAAAGGGACTTGTACATGGGCAATGTCTACAGAGACACATACAGGTTTGCAAGGTTAACCGGAGGTACAATGAGCGGAAGCTTAGTGTGGCAGATAATGGCACAAGGCATGGATTCTTACAACGATGGATACCAAATTGTTTTATCGCAGAGCCCTTCAACGGCTGGGATCATTTCAAGGCAATCTCATGCCATGACTGCCTTGTCTCACTTGCTCAACGGGCCTCATTCCATTGATCGTGTGGATGGAGCTGATAAGATCGCTCGTGGGTATCACCATCATCGTCGCCATACCAAAAAACATAATGCAAGACACACTCGTCCATCGGGACACATGAAAGATAAATCAGCTCCATGATGATTTAAAGAATACATCTTCTGTAAAATAAAATCGATCCAGAGGCGATCGAGGTTTAATTTAGCAAACCTTAAAATGTCTTTATTTAATGTATGTAATGTGTCGTGCACATGAAAACTTGTTCACCGGTGATGAAACTAACTTGGTTTCCCCAATGGATTTAATGTTGACGCAATGGTACAATAGCTATATGTAGAAATGAGAGCTTTCGAAGAAAATATTAAAGGTAATATTGACGACAAACATACTCCACATCGGTCAGGAGTTCGTTTTAGAATACATATATTCGCCTTCTGATGTTCATTAACTAAGATAAAGCAACCCCCTAATCTAGCAGATTGATGCACCCACAGATTATACACAAGTAAAACAACTACATGTTTCCTTCTTCTCTCTTTATGGTAATAATGTAAACAATACATATAACCACTTAAAATGCAGGCTTATCTGAGATGGGCCATTGCAGGCCAGGTTGTCACCCCGTCAGCAGGCAAAGAAGGCTGGATCATTGGGACACGCTTCACTACCCAGAATGCTTCGTTCAAACGAGCAGCACGGCTCATCACCTGAGATGCCTTCTGCGAAAATAGACACGATAAAAAAATTCGATAAAAAAGGCAACATGTTCTTCATCCAAGTGACATACCTAAGCATATGTCATACAGATGGATTTTGTTTCTTAGTACATCTCAACCATACACATGGCATGCATTATGTAAAGTCATTAATGTAGCAACTACCTAATCTATGTGGAATAACACATCGTGAGCAACTCTCCAGTGATATAATTTCTTCCAGACAAGAAAGTGATCTCAACCACAGCACAAAACATGAAGTCATTTTTGGGTGATAGAAAAATTTTGAAACTTCATCATCCTATCACCATCAGGTGTGGGAAACAAACACTCAACTAGTATCGTGATAAGCCACATCCTAATTGCTTGTCCTTCGTTTGGGTTACTCCACCTGGCATCAAGCACAAGATTTTTTCCATGAAAACTTGATTGTGTATACCAAATTCGTATCAACCCTAGCCTTACAACCTCTCACACCAACCTCTTAACCCAAAACGCCAAAGATTTTGTTTATGCAATATTTGCACGAAATATCGAACAGCGACTGCACTATGAGTAGGATGCATAATTGAAAATGACAGAAAACAGTTAGTGTGATTGTGTGAACACACATATTGACACCTAGAACATGCAGTGAGCCTACAATATGCCGAAGGAAAAACCAATGATGCCCAAGCCATCGAATAATTCAAAATCAGAAGAAGGTAACATCCAAATTTTTTAATGAGAATAATTGAAATAATGAGAAGTAGTAAATGATCTTCCCTATTATAAGCCCGAGCCCCTCGTGCCACCTCTGCACCTCTTTCAGCTTGTGAAGAGTGGTCGTAAAGGAATATCGCAGATCAAATTTTGAATGATTGATTGCATTTAACATGCAGTATGCTAATGTGTTTCTTTTCTCGAGTTGCAGGGCAAAAGAGATTCGCAGCCTAACAGAGTCTTGATTAAAAAGGCTCGGCCTTGGTTTCCATTACTCGGTAAACCTCTATATCATAGGAACCGACCTCGGTGTGACCCAACACGGATTTATCTAGTTTACTGAAAGCTTTTGAAGGCTCCTATATCATCAATACATTCTTAATAACCTGTCTTCAAGAATAGACCTTATTTAACTGGATTCAGATGCAAGATCCGTCATAATTTCATCAAACCAGTAATTCAAGCACATGCATCAACAAATAGTCTAAACTCTAATGCACGTGGTCTATCCTAACATGATAACAGGAATCCCAAAGTCCCCTTCACCCTAAAATAAACAAGGGATAGATTATTTAATCACTTATTAGTCTTTTTGTGTCACAAGAACAATATTTCAAGCTCTGCGTATTAACAAATCACAAGACAAATGAAAACCTCAAGCTACAGGGATAGAAAACCACACAAGGTAATAATAGACAGAATCACAGAAACTCAAGAATAGAATGAAATACTACTTTCAATAACATAAGCGTTTCTCTTCTCAGGTTCCCACAAAAGATACAATTTTTAAGCGAAGCCATTTAGCATAAAGTATAAACTGCGTATCAAAACATAAGCACACGTCTAGCGCAAAATAAAGCAGAATTCCATTTCAATTCCAACAAAAAGAAACATAAGAAATATGAAGATATATCATAAATCCACAAAAGATCGCTGACCTTAGCATCAACAGTAACCTTAATCTCCTTTCCCCTACTCTTCTTCTTCATTTTATAAAACCTGCGCCGCAGAATCAGAAAACCCAACACGGCAGCCGCCGCGGAGATGGTCCACACAGGACTCATCTTGAACATGCAGTATTTCAGAAGCTCCATAGGCATCTTCCACCACACCACACTACTCTTTTCAATTTCACCACTATTCTTGATTTCGTTAACATCAGAAAATTCACGCCCTTTTCCAATCTCATTCTCATGCTTTTCTTCCTCTGTGTCGTCGTGCAAAATCACATTACCTTCCAGACCCGAATCAGAATTCTCAACAAAGTCATTAACTTTCTCAGAAGAGGGTTCGAATCCCGTCGAATCTGAACATAAGTTCCCCAAATTATCCACCTTTCCCACTTTTTGCTCCACCATTTCCTCGACTCTATCATAACCCACATGCTTATTCTTGTCTTGGGTCACATTTCTACCATCCGAATCCTCGATCTTGCGATCTACAGACCGTTCGCTGCCGGAATCGGACCAAAACCCAGCCGTTTCCCTGTCGAGGTACCTAGTTGGATTCTCGTCCAACCCGGGATCAATCCAACTCGGGTTATCCGACCCAGCGGACTTATTATCGTCAAATTCCTCGCCATATCGATCCAAAGCATCCAACGAGAAATAATTTGCCCGAATCAACCTCCCAGAATCTATTTCATCGAAGGAGCTAACGGAATCAATCCGAGTAACCGGAATCGCCTCGGAATCCAGGCCGGGTTGAAGCACCTCCCAATCGTTAAACTCATTCGTAGCCTCCACCATATCCATAGCGGCTGATGATTCGCTCGAGACTCGAGTAGATGGAAAATGGATTACGAGAAGAGAGTGGAAACAGGGGATGAACCTTTTAATGCTAACTTGTATAAATATTCTTTACTCTCGCAACATGTTAAGCTTTATTTAATTTCTCCGCTATTAGATATTTTGTGGACTGTAGTAGTATTCATATGTTAACTAATTTTTTATTTTTATAGTAAAACAAGGCATTAAATTTTTAAAAAGGTCTTTTGTGAGACGATATCAGGAATTTTTATATGTGAAATGGGTCAATTCTACCGATATTCTTAACATAAAAAGTAATATTTTTTAATGGATGACCCAAATAAGATATCTATCTCACAAAATACGATCCATGAGATCGTCTCACATAAATTTTTGTCTTAATTCTATGACAACTCATTAATGTTTGTTCACTTATTTATTTAACAACAATTTTTTAATTAAAAAATTGTTAAGTTTATTGTTTGATCGTAATAATGATTTTTCTTTGTACGATGATATATATTTTCTTTGTATCATAAGTGTAGTCGTGGCAGACTCACCACACCTATCAATTTTTGGTTCGTCATTTTCTATAATTATAAGTTATCGATATGTTTATTTTATTTATTTTGTTTAGGGATAACAAAAAATACTAAGTTGTGGAATCGGAAACTTTGTCGTCTGCGGCGTTTCTTCCCTTCATGACACCAAGAAAACACGTAACATTGGCCGGAGACTTATATATTATTGAATTGAAAGATTAGAATTTTCGAAATCACCTTCTATTTATTATTGTTAGATTAGATTGTTTCCGGCCACGTTTCCGGGACATGTTTTCGTTTTTAAAAGTAAAATATATTTGTGGGAATTCATTGAAATTGTAAGTTTAATTTATGATATAAAATTGTAATTCAATTTCAAAAATAAAAGAAATAGGAAGAAAGAAAAATGGTGACGAGGTATTTTGGTATTACAAAAAAATACAAAAAATTAATATATCATTTTAAAATCATATCAAACATTATATAATTTATCTCACCAAATTATTTCTTTTTATCTATCATTTTCTTTATCTCTCTTACTATATATACTATATTTATCATTTTTCATCAACCAAACGATACCTTCGAGTAATCCGATGACAAAAAATGAATCACGACATTTTTTCATATGAGTAATGCATTGATGTATTTGAAAAAACAAATATATATGACCCATTTTTTTAAAGCATTGGGTCATTGTCGATAAATATATATATTAATGATTTAATATACTTGAGGATGATAAGATTTAATAAATTTTTGAATAAATTATAAGTAAAATTATTGTAATCGTCCATCCCGACTTGGCAGAATATCGTTTCCGCCATTAGCGAATAAGCTTGGATAGGACAATGAAATACAGTTTCAGAAATTACATGTACTGAAACAAGTATTTTGAATAAATGGTTCAGGGATTCCTCTGAGTGGATTCGTGAGGTTTTTGGGTTAGGCTCGTAAAAATAGGAAGAAACGAAAGGAACTCAAGGAAGGACATACAAATAATGGTCATATTATTGACTTTCTAACAAGAAATTCATGGATTAACTGTATATAACTCTTAGGAAGCTCTTGTTTTGGCAACATCAAGAGACGTGCCACCTTCTCAAATCCTGCATGCTGCTGCACCAAAGAGCTTGCTGATCTCACTCCTTGTTTCCATGGCTTCGGGTTCGACAAGGCCCATTGCATCGACCATACAGCCAGCGGCCGCATGTAGGACAGTGATCTAAACTCGCCATCTGAAGTCCACGCTTCCGGGGTTTGGAAAGATACTCTGTGTTTTGAATTCGGAATCCATTTGGAAAATATGCATAAATGCAGATTCTAGAAATCTATTAAGGAATAACTTAAAACAAAACAACTTACCCGAGGCCCTGTTCAGACCAGGCAGCTTCATGTATGCCAAATGCTGTCTTGAATGCCATATCGATCTTATCCTCTTGTATCATTGTGGCAGCAAGAGAATACGTAACTCCAGCCCACACTTCTCTTGACTGCATGGCCGACATGTCCACTTTTCCATTGGCTTGCATCCCATTAATTGCACCCCTCGTCCCTCCCTCAAATTTCAGCACGTTGAAATTATATATTTTTTCGAGCACACTTTCTATTCTCTTTTCGTCAGCAATCGGTGAAAGACCACAAGCTCCAGCATACCTGTCATGAAGCTTATTTCTTGTTCACAGAAAGAAAATGCTTACAAGTTACTACTTAGTATGTTAAATTCAAGATACATACCATTGACCCGCCAATTGATCTGCTTGAATTGATGTGCTAGTTTTAGCAGAACTGCTGTCATAGTTGAAGTAAGAACCGTTCCAAAGTTTTTTATCATATACAGACTTCGCCTTTTCAAATTTAAACCATAAGTAATCAGCAGATGAATTATCACCAAGTTCACGTGCCATTGCTGAGGCAGCTTGAAGGGCTGCCACCCATAATCCACCACAATACGCGCTAACGCCTGTAACAGTCCATACATCATATGTCTGATCGGGGAATCCTTCATTCTCTATCATACCATCACCATCTTTATCGAATTGATCCATGTAAGCTATTGCCATGAACACCGCAGGCCAAACAGCCCGCGCAAACCTTATATCACCGGTGGCAACCATATCTCTGTATACTTGAAGGACAAATTTTGAGTTCAAATCTTTCCACCTGTCTGTGTTGAAAAAGTTGTAAGCGTTTACTTCAAACCATGGGTCATTGATCCCAATATCATGAGGAACAGCACCAAGAGCTTTTCGTGGAACAAATGTACCATCGCTCATTAGTTGCATTTTACGTGAATCGTGCATCATCACTGCCATTGCAAAATCTCTTTGTATACTCAGCTCCAGCTCTGGAAATAGCATTACTAGCGCAAAAGATGAATAAAAGTGGACATCGTAGGTATTCCACATGTGATATTCCATCCCTTCTAGATATAGAAGCTGGCCAACATTTTCATCTCCATGCTGAAGCAAAAATGGTCCGAAAGCTGAATTTGAAGTCATGGGAGAGTGCATTCTCTCCGAAACAGTTTGCATCCTTTCTAATATTTCGGCAGAGGTGTCGCTTTGATGGACAAAATCAAGAGTTCTATCAGTGACTGATTTTTTCCCATGAAGGGAAAATCTCTGCTGTCCGATAGTTGAAATATTTTGCAGTGGTAGGGATCCATCTGTGAGCAATAAAAGGTGATTATGGACTTGATGAAAACAAACATCAGAGAAATATATCCTGGTTTCTAGTTAACCTGTCCAGATCGTTCCTCCAGCATTGAGGTAATAGAGCTCATTGAAAAGTAGTAAAGGGTACCTAAAAAAATTCAATTCAGTTCAGAATAAACGAGAAATCAGGACACCCAAGCATATTTGCACTGGACACTGAATTCATTTTACTGTTACCATTCTGGAAGCCTTTTGTCTTCAAGGATTGGCCTTTGCCATTCTTCAATCTTGAGCTCCCAGTTTGTGTGTTCTGGTTGCATAAAAACCACAAGCATTTAAAGAGATGTTTAAAAAAAGTATTTGATAACAGATTTTTGCTATTCCAAAAATCTAAGTTTTAATATAACTATTATATAATGCTACCTAATATGGCATCACGTGCAATACTTGCTGCAGAGTTCCCTTGGGTGCCATAAAATTTTGTATAGCGCCTGCCAGGTCATTGACATGCATGTTATACACAGTCATTATCTGCGTGTTGGTTAGAAGATCTGAGAATATAGTCTATAGTTCTTTACTTACCTGTGGTATGTTTTCCCGCTGTAAAATCTTACTTCAGGACTGTCCCATGCTAGTGAAAAAGTCACGGTGCGAGTGGATCCAGAAGGAATGGTAACAGAAGCGGCTATAGCAGCTCCTATAGATGACCCTGGCTCTGAAGATAGAGGCTTTTCGTCATGTTTAAGGGCATCAAATGACCTATGCTGTGAGTAAAGAAAAGGATTTTATGAAAGAGATAAATGATCATTAATGTTTTTATTGTGGTAATGGAAAAAAAATTCATGAATATATAGTGGCATGATAATTAAAGGATGCAGAAGCTAATTCACTCGTCTCTAGGTGGAAAAAAGCTGACCATTTTGACATCCTTTTTTTTTAGGCATAACCAATTTGATATCTGATACAACATAAACAATTAAGTGGATAGTGGGATAATACGATAACAAACTCACCTCTTTAATTTCATTCCACATTTCTTTTGCATTTATTATTTTGGAATTTCCAGATATCATAAAGCAAGGACATTCTGATACATGAACCTCATCCGTCTCTTGAGCGGCTATGGCATAAGTAACAGAAGGGTTGCCATTTGTAGCGCTACACATTTGCATATAAGTTTAAGTTATTATCAAATGGATTATATATGAAGCATTACAACAGAAAAATCAACGATGATGATAGATTTGCACAAGGCTTACCAGTGATGCAGAAGCACGGTATGTACACCACCTTCCATCCTACAAGAATTGTGAAAGTTAAGTTTAGATTGTATCAATAACTATGTACTTCTAAGTTTTATCAGAAAATGTTATTTAATATGTTAATGAAATCTACAAGTGCTTAGAAAATGAGAAATGAAATTCATGAACCCATACTCTGTCCTTTTGTTATGATGATTGCCATTAGATCCTGATGTTCCACCAGCAGAGTTCTGTACAACGGATAATAAGTGCTAAGTGAGAATTCATATTCAACTTATGTTAAAGATGGGGATTTTTCCAGCATAGCAACTATCTTGTGAACTTCGTATACTAATGCTAACCAAAGTTCCACAAGAGTTGAGAATATTGAAATTTTAGATTAATGCATACCTCCCACGTGAAAAGTACCGTAGCATCAGCAGCAGTCCTCCCTGAGTTGGTGAGCTGCGAAATGTTGTAGGAAATATGAGGGTCAAAAATCAAGCCGAATGACTCCTTCTAGGGTGAAAAGAGCATGCTATTTAGGACACCTACCGTAAATGCGAAAACAGCTACAGGGAAGCTGCTCTCTTTGTAATTATGTGGAATAAATGGAGAAATCTGACGACATACAACGCTGATTTCTGGATCAGGTAAACCTGTAGAAAGCCGTTGGTGCGATGAAAGGGAAAATTTATCAAAAGTATCGATCTTGAATTACAACCAAACAAGTGTGATTATGAATTCAATATACCTTTATATTCCGTCCAAGCTCTTGGATATAAACCGTGGTAAGTGCATTTTTCACCGTCAAGGTCCCAATCCCAAGAACCAATGCCTGTTCCTGTTTTGTCCCTGCATGTTCAGTTATTATTAGTTCAAATTTCTAGTTGATGTTAAACATTTCCTGGGTGCATATTTTGTTGCTTACTCGATGGTTTTTGAACTTCTGGGGCACAAAACTGTGGAGGATGTGCCTCCATTGGGACGTGAAACAAAAACCTGAAAACACAAAAGTTGTAAGCTAAACATATTTATGCCATCTCCACTGAAACAGACAGTATGATGCATAATTCGCCGAAGACTTCAAAGGGCAACTATGTTCGAATATTTGTTTTTTCCCAAGTTCCATTGTATGTTGCCGTGTGAATGCTTGAATTAGAAGTCTGTAAGACAGCAGGACTTAAATTTTGAAACATCATATGAAAATACTTACGGAGAACTGGTTTGCAAGAACTGGGGCGTCTTCGCATGTTCTAGGGAAGACTTGAAACCTTTGGAACTCCCCTCTGAAACTTCTTCCGATGCTTCCACAACTGAAAAATGAACGAATAATGAAATGCTAGTGCCTGAATTGGTTTGAAATACACGTATAAAAACGTCGACAATTGAAGTACGTGCAAACAGACAAGTCAAGAACGAACTCTCATTACCCAATACCACCCAAGGGAATGCCATGGTAACTAGTGTTGAGTCGCTTATGATTGGGATCAGAAATCGTTGGCTGCAAGGGAAAGATACAATTGAAGTGATGGATCGATCAAACAAAACTAAGAGCTCAAAATTACATGTCCACTCGTATCACAGTATAGCAACAAAATCAGAAAATGGGATAAAGGACATTACAGCTCCCTTGTCTGCTTCTTCCTTTATATGCCGAAACAACCGCATGCCCAATGGAAGCTTAATTTCATCGAAGCAAAGAAAACAAAAATAAGAACACTAGACAAGGATGAATGAAGAAAAATCAATCAAGCAATCTCAGTATCTTCAGAAACTCTGGAAGCTAAGAATATTCATTACCAGATGCAAAATTTCTCCGATTTTGAAAGAGAACTCAGGAGCTAGAGTGGCCTTGCAGTTAAGCTTGCGTTTCCAGCTCAATGGTGGAACAACCTAGAATTCAAATACGAAGAGACAGGCACATGCATATAAGCATCAAGAGCAACTGTATTTTTTATGTTATAAAATTTTCATAATTTTTTATCAGCTATAAATAAAATATTAATATTATTCTTAAAATTAATTTTAAGAATATATAAAAATGCTGGGATTACAAAATTTTGATTTGCCAATATTTTGTTAAATTTTGGGATAAAATACAAAATATAAAGGATATTTATTTTTTATATCATATTTTTTTTACAAATATCTAAAAATTTTAGAATGTAAAAATATTATTTTTTAACTATACTCATTTGCATGTGCACGCGCTAAGTTTTAAAATAAACCATACATGTTTTGTTTTATATTCTGACAATATTTATATACAAAGTAAGTATAAATTTGATAGATAATATTTTATTTTAAAATAAATATATATTAATATTAATAATATTTATTTTATAAGATATAGTTAAAAATAAATTAAATTCAAATTTTAAGCCACAAAAAACAATATGATGTGGAATAGAATATTACAAACATAAAAGCGTGAAAGAACTGGATTGAAATTTTTTGGAATATTAAGCATAAACTAAAATGAAAATAAAATTGATGGAAAATGTTTTAAATATTTATTTTGTGTATTTTCTGAATTTGAGGATATTGATGACATATTTAACTGAGTAATTAAACTTTTAGATAACTTATTTTAGGAATTAAAGATTAATAATGAATTTACTAAAAATGATTAACAATTAATTGAAGGACAACATTATCAATTCATGATATAAAAATGAAAAAGCTGGAGTGTATTTAAAAATAATTGAGTATAAATAAAACTCCTCTATTATTTAGTTACATCATTACTCGTCAATATATAATTCTTACACGGAAGAATTTGACTTGGACTTACAAAATATGGATTTCTAATAATATCGAATTTAGAATATGTCTGAAAATCCCTTATAATTATCATTAATTTGATGGAAAATCGTTTGAAATTCTTTAATAAAATTTAAATTTCCGAAATAACTAAAATATATGAAAATAATCAATGCTCAAAACTTAATTTGATTCATCAGTCAAAACGAGACTGTCGTACATGATTTGTCACGTTTATCTTAATATTTTAGTCTACATATTTATCGAAAAATAACGTGATAAAGTTTTATCGTCGAAAGAAAAAACTATATGTTTGTGGGGACTGTGAGGACTAGGCTAACATAATTGGATGGCAAGTTGAGAGGCCAACAAGATGGATGAATTAAGAAAAAGCATGATAAATTAAACTAATTAATTAATTTGCAGTCAACGTAGTACAGCACGTACCGGCTCATGTTAATCGGTCCATTCAGTTCGATTTTATTTCGATTTTTTCGGTTTTTTATTTTACAAATATATAATCCGATATCCGAACTATTTTTCTTTGGTTCGGTTCGATTTTCTACCGAAATGGTTCGGTTATTTCGGTTTTAATGCAATTATTTAAATTAATTAGATAAATATATTGTAAATATAATATGTTATCTTTTTACATGATTTCTCATTAAAACATTTAAATATAAAGTTAAATGAATTACATAAATAACAACCAACTAAATATTATTCAAAATAATTATTCATTCACTAATATCATCTCAAAAAATATATAATAAAAATAAAATTATTAATTTAATGAAATTTTGGTTTTTTCGGTCGATTCGGTTTTGATATATATAATCCGAAACCGAACCAAATACATTTCGATTTTAACATTTAAATCCGAATTATAAAATTCGATTTTCGGTTTTTCTTCGATTTGAATTTTCAATTTTTTCACTTTTTATCCGAAATTTAAACATATGTTAGCTCCGCTCCTACTTCGATCTATTACGAATGAAAGTCAGAGTTCAATTACCTTTTTCTTCGAAGAATCTGAATGAAATTCCTTCTCTGATTCAAAACTACCTGCAGCACCATTCTCCATCCTGATGGGAATCCAACCACGCACAGAGTTACTATCGATCGTCGGCAGATTCTTATAAAGCACACGCACAGTTAATATGCTGATCCAAATCCAAATCCAACCATTAATCAATTAATAAAATGCATCCCTGATCGTCGGCAGATTCTTAGAAAGCACACGCACGGTTAATATGCTGATCCAAATCCAACCATTGATCAATTAATAAAATGCCTCCCCAGCCCTCTCAACAATACAACTACTGATCTATAAAATTATTATTTGCAGCCCTTTTGTCTTCTCCGACGTAGTGATCACCAGCTACCCCTAATGCTATGGAAGCATAAACACACGCACACGCACACGNTTTATTGCAGCAAAAGTTAGCAAGCTCCATTAACGATCGAAAAGGAGCAGATTAAAGGATGAGATGGGCACAAACCTGGGTTGATCGGAGATGGATCTGTGGGGTTGCGTTATAGCTATATCACCAGCTAGTTAAGGGAGATCAGTTAATAAATCAAGAATGGAGAAACTGAAATCAGTCAGGCATATTTATTCGTTGGATGGTTGAATAGTAAAACTATGCGTGCGTTCGAGTCTTGAATCCTTCGTTGAAAAGGATAATATTTAAAATATTAAATAAATCATTTTCACAACAGTTTCGAATTTATTTTCTATCAAAATTTTGACTTCATAAAATAATTTTTCCTTTTTACTATAGAACCTGTGCGCCATTGTTTTTCGAAGGTTAATCTATCCTGAATCGAAAGTATTTTTCTTTCATATTTCAATATTTTTAGATCATGTGAATTCTCTGTATTTTTATGGAGATTGACATATATGTTAATAATTTAAAAATAACATTTAATCAAATCGTAATGGGAGAAATAATCCAAATATAACTCAATGCACACTACATAAATCTCGAGCCAAATAAAATATCCTTGTCTCATGAATATGTTTTGTGGTCATCGACTACACATTGTAAGCGCATAAAATATCAATAATTTTTATTGTGAATAGTATTAATATAATTTATACAACAAATATATATATATATATGTATATTTAGCGTTTCATAGCATCTTATAAATAATTAAACATATATAATTTAACACGACTTTGAATTTTGACAACGACAGATTTGAGTATCGGTGAAATATGTATTATATCCTTTAATTCTATTCCAAATTGTTAGGCTTGGTAGCGGCATTCAAAGCTTTGAACTTTATTATTATTATTATTATTATTATTATTATTATTAAGCAAAAAGACGATCTCACGGGTAGTATTTTGTGAGACAGATCTTTTATTTGGGTCATCCATGAAAAATATTATTTTTTATGCTAAGAGTATTACTTTTATTGTGAATATCGGTAGGGTTGATCCGTCTCACAGATGAAGATTTGTGAGACCGTCTCACAATAGACTTATTATTATTATTATTATTATTATTATTATTATTATTATTATTATTATTATCATGCATCAATAAAATCAAACTAGGGATACACGGTCCAATTTAAAACAATTTTTATTTTTAAGACTGATAGACCTCTCAGTTGTCACCCCTCTAGATAACTCCCAACTTGTTTTTCAACAATAAGCAGCAAGAAAAATAATTCTAAATGTTTACTCTGTTATCCATCGAATATTAATATTCAAAAAATTAGATCAAATTAGTTTTATTTTTAATATATTTGAGTGAAAAGTTAACAAAAAATTAGAGTAAAAACAAACAATTTCAAATTATAAATATATTTTGGTTTGGTTTTATCGATTCTAATTTTAAAATACATCGAGTTTGAAAATTTTTAGCTAGGATATATATAAATATGTGCCATTTAAAGCAAATTCGGATTTTTAATTTAAAAATTTAAGCAATTATTCGTTTTTTTTTTTATGTCAAGATCGATCATTGATCGAACCACGAATATGACAAAATCAGTGTTCAAATCAAACACAACACAAATATAAAAGTGAAAATGATGGTTTCCAAAACTTTATAAGAGTCTGAGCCTGACTGAATATTAAAGAGGAATTAATTTTTCAAAATAATAAAAAAAAAAAAATCAAAACTTCAAAAGAGGAAAAAAAAAATTGCATGTGAATGTGACGATTATTGATTAGATTCAGACTTCACGTGACAGGGAAAAAAAATCAAAATTAATAATATCATTTGTCAATGTCATGATAAAAAAAAAAATCAAGATTAATAGAGTAAGTCTCTTGTGACATGGTCGCACGAATTTTTATTTGTGAGACAGGTCAACCCTACCGATATTCACAATAAAAATTAATACTCTTAGCATAAAAAGTAATATTTTTTCATGGATGACCCAAATAAGATATATGTCTCACAAAATACGACCCGTGAGACCGTCTCACACAAGTTTTTGTTAAAATAATAATATCATTTGTCAATGTCATGATAGATAGTGATTGAAAATAAAGTCACACAGATTTCATCAAATATTATTATGACTTTATTCATATCAACATTTACATTATGTCGCTTGATCGGCTCAAATTCAACTCACAATTCTATACGCATTTCGTTATTAAATTGTTTTCATCATCAATGTGCACACATTTCCATACACCAAACTTCCGATAATAATTTATTTAATAATAATTGTAATTATTATATCAAGACTTAAATTATAAAGAATTATGACTGAAAGACGTCATTTTTTTTAAAATTAAAGTTAATAACGACAACAATAATAATTGAAATAATTTTCATGACAAATATTCATAAAGATATTGAGTGTATTAATTGAAAACAATTTCATTTCACTTTATCACGCCATTTTGGAAGAAAATAGAGACCAAAATCTATTCTACAAATTGGATGCGTTGAAGATTAAACAAAAGTTGTCCAAAAAACGTTACATCATGGGATAAAGAGGTATGGTCCAAGTTGGATTTCATAAAATCCGTTGCACCATTAAAATCTATCCGGGTGAAAAAATAGAAAATATCCGTCACCCGCCTCACACTACATCAACGACTGTGGAATGATTTGGGAAGGTTCCTGCGAGAATTCGAGCCTTCCTAGAAAACTTGCACAATGCAGCAGCTCTCTCAAAGTTTGGGCAGCTGATCGATTCCATAACTTGAACAGGAGGATAGCCAGAATTCGAAAGAAGTTTGATAGGTTGATGAATAACCAGAAAATGAATCGTACTTTCTTTTCAAAAGAAATAAGTAGAGGAGAAAGTGAAATGAATGCAACATATGCAGAAAATCTGATGATCAAAAGTGTTTTTTAGTTGTATTTGATCATGTATTAATAGATTTCAATCATCAGAGACATGTTGTTTCATCAAAGATGTGTCATTTCATCCAAAATTCTGATGAAAAACGTCAAGAGACGCTATTTGGATCGAAGATATCATGAAAACTCGTAACTTTTAATCAATCGGCAATGTCAGACGCCTAGGCGCCTTCCTCACGACCTTGGAAATTCCAAGGCACTGAGGGATGTTCTTAGGCATCTCCTCCACGACCCTAAAATAATCCATGGCATTGGGGAGGCGCTTAGGCCTCCACTTTGGGGCGCTTTCCCTGAGGCGTGAAACATTATTTTGCTTAAATTTGACTCATTAAGTCTTAAAACATTCCAACAATTCTCCACATTAATGAAATTAATGTATGAATGCAAATGATATCGAAAGAGAGTATACACGGAATATTATCACATCAGGATAGAGGGTTTTTGGTATTAACCTTCTTTAGTAGAATACTATTGGATTTAATGGGACACGAAGTGAACTTGATGTCTTGAACTTCTTGACGATTTATGTAAAACCAGACAACAAGACCTACACGATAACTTTCCTACCATTCCCATTTGGTTTTTTATTGATCATGTCTGTTTTGGCCTGAAACACTTAATGGTTTCGTAAGTATTTCGTTGAGGTGGATCATCTTCACACTTACATATGTGGTTTATTTTTAAGAGTACCATACATTAGTACTCTTCCTTTAACAAGCTAAGGAACCATTAAAATTCCAATATTTAACATCACTACATTGGTATGTATCAACACTCGTTGTCCTAAAAATGAGAAGGGAAAAATTCCCGAGTGTTAGCTCAAGTTTTTTTATAATTTAGTTGTCTTATTAAACCAAAATCTTGGAATCTCTAATCAACAAGGTTGAGTTTCCAATATAAAAACTTTATTTTATAGGTTTTAAACACATTCATTTTAGACAAGTTGTATACTTAATATCTATTTAATTTTTTTGTAAGCGGATCCGCCAAGTCATCTTTTGATTTAACAAAATAAATAGATATAACTCTATTTGAGATCAATTATCCCACTGTATTATGTCTTTGACGAATATATCAAGACTTACCATTGTATATGTTTTGTGTTTTTGCAATTGTTGACTGACTGTTGCAATGTATCATTATTTTATACACTAGTTTCGTTTAACATGGAATATCCTCTAGAAATTTGTGAAGCTACTCTGCTTCTTCCGCAACTTTATTAAGTGATATAAATTCATATTTCATTATCGATCTAGCTATGCAAGTTTGTTTGAATGATCTGCTACCACCAATGCTAAATACAGACACTAGTAGATTTCGAATATTTGGTGTCAGCAATCCAATTAGCATCATCATATACATCTAACATTGCATGATATTTTGTATAATACAAACTATACTCCAAGGTATGTCTTAAATATCTAAGCACTCTTGTCAAAGCCTTCCAATGAACATCATTAGGATTACTCTTGAATCGACTCAACTTATTCATCGCACAAAAGATGTTCGGTTGAGTACAGTTAGTAATGTATATAAGGCTTCTAATAATTCAAGAGTAATTTTTTTTAGTGATTGCAAAAACTTTCTTATCTAGTCTTAGCCTTAATCTAGTTTTTCAATTTATTTTTTAGTGATTGCAAACACTCTTTTATCTAGTCTTAGCCTCAAGCTAGCTTTTCAATTTATTTTTTTCTATGTAATGAGTCACTTTTATTTTATTTGTCTGAGTTGATGTACTTCTTTTAAACACAAAAATTTTACGAAACTGACTCATTAGTCAATTTTTTAGACATAATTGACACATAAAAATTATTATTTTTCATGTTCAAACGATTAATTTTCATTGCAGCTATGAGCCAAGCCTATCCGTCTTACAAAAGACATGCTCTTTTTTAAAAATAATCGTAAATATTTTTCATTTCAGAGTACTATCATTACATTCATTTACGCATGAATATGGATGACAAAAGATTTGGGTAGAATCGTGCTCGATCCATTTGAAGATGGATTGAGCTAGTAAAATAGATGTATACTTAAGGTTATACTCACGATGACATTTTTTCTTCCCAGAGTAATAGAGAATAAAAAATAAAAGAGATGTAACCGAATTCAATTATACTTTTGTAATTTATCATGTAACATGTAAGTCTGAATGTAACCTAAAATGTAAACCTCTAATTTTCTTATATCTTAATATATGGTGCCGATTTTATGAAATCCAACTTGGACGACTTACCTCTTTATTTCATGTTGGTCAATTGAAGCTCTTCCCTTCCCATCAATTATCCAATCAGCTCTCTAGCTTGTTGCTCCACTCTTTGAGTTTTCTTTCTATGATTTATATGTTGAGAAATTATTTGATCTTTTACCTTAAAAAAAATAGATATTTTACATCCATTTGGGCAAAAATGTCAAAGCACAAACTGGATTTGGGCTGGTCTTTTGTTGTCAATAAAATGGGTCTGAACACTTGAGTATATCGAGATGGGCGTGATGGACTAAGAGTCCGAATCAACATCAATGAAGTATGCATATATCCACTTTCCCCGCAGCTGATTGAATCGAAAATATAATTCTCAATCGCAATTTTTTCGTGAAAGATGGAGAATTCATCGAACCTAGCTTCGCTTCCGGAAGAGGAACCCGAAAATGCCTCTCAGAATGCCGGGAAAATGCCATCCACCTTTTCTTCTAAACCTGATCGTCCACCAATTCAGTATTTACTCAATTAACTTAGTCAACTTACGCCAGTTTCTTGTATTTTTTTTCCTGTAATTATTCAGTTAATCGTGCTAAATCTAGCTTTAACCTTTTTGTTTGAAGAGTATAATTATTAATATTAATTGCATTACGAGTACGACAAGAATTCAGCCTTGCTGGTGTCAGCGCTATGATCAAATAATTAAGCTGCTGGAAATGCGTAGATTGGAAAGCAATGGAAAGCGTGAAATTTGTGGTTAAAAAAATACCGATCATCAAGACTTGAATGATTGTATGGGATTGATTTGTGCTGCAAATCCTAATGTTCTTTGTTCTTTTCCTGTGCAATATCCTTCTTCGTGATCATTTTTTGTTGTACCCTTTTAAAAGAATTATGAAGTAGCATTCTTTTAGAAAAGGCTTGTCGTTTCTTTTTCTATTTCATGTTGCTAGTTCAATCTTGATGAAGGTAAAATCTTTAAGCTTTGCCTATTCATCTATACTTGAGTTCAGTTTTCAACTTTAAATTTGTATTGTGATTCGACTAGTGACAGTTATTGATGTAATAAGATATCAATGTCTATTCACAGGCGGTGTGTTTTTCTTTTC
Organism: Primulina huaijiensis; assembly: GCF_012295235.1. Lineage (NCBI taxonomy): Eukaryota > Viridiplantae > Streptophyta > Magnoliopsida > Lamiales > Gesneriaceae > Primulina > Primulina huaijiensis. The sequence goes on along the minus strand of NC_133317.1, from coordinate 1,946,104 downwards.
TGTTTTGTTCAGTTTCTTGGTTTTTTATTAGCATAATTGCATGCTAAAATATTTTAAACATACAAATTTTTTGTTTTGTTATGACTTATTTTTCTTCTTCATATTTGCTTTTGTAGGATTTCTTCACAAAAATATATGCCTCTAGATTGGGCGAGTTACTTTGACCAAGAAGAAGATGTCCATATCGAGGATTCAGATGATGTAAATTACATCATATTTCATATTGCTTCATTATTTCTCAGATTTTATTTTCTTAAGGAAACAATTTCTCTTGTGTTAAATACTTTATTTCAGGTTTTTCACATTTATAAGGCTGGAACTGAGGGTCCAGTAGTTTTCTGTCTACATGGTGGGGGTTATTCTGGGTAGGTTGATCCTTTTATCAAGACCTGTGTGGTTCACCATCATATATGCTTCACAATGTATCTTTATTGTGGGTAGATCAATTGGCTACATTTTATTGAAAAGTCTAATTAGATATGGAGGCTAGGAGCAATTATCTATTGCTGATTCCCTGATTGAATGAATGAAGTAGCAATCACAGTTACTTCATTGTCAATTACATAGTTGTCAAAGGCGAGAGGCGCAACCAGGCGTGGGCGTTGCGCCTGGGGCCGTCCCAGGCACAACGATTCACGAAGGTGAGCCCAGGCGCGCGCCTGGGCTTGCCCTGGAAAGGCTCTCGGGCGCGCCTGAGATTGTGTTTTTTTAAAATTCAGTAACAGAGAAGTTGCATTTTGAAAATGCAACTTATCTGTTTTTTTTAACAGTAACTAAAATGTAAAAGGCCCAACCCCAAACCCAAACCTTAGCAGCCCAGTTCACAAATTAAATAACAGAATTACAGAAGGTGACAAGAGCAAAAGTGTGCAGACTGCAACAGAAAGTTCTAGGGACTCTGATGATTCGGTGGAAGAAGATGAACTTGATTTAGATGATTGAAGAATTTTAACCGTGTTACTTATTATTATGAACTTATTAATTATTTGTTGTTTTGTGTGACATTGTAACTTAATTATTTCATATTTTAATATATTATTCTAAGATAAATATATTTTTTAAAAAAATTAAAAATGTGTGCCTTGCTTCGGTAAGGCGCGCGCCTCGCCTTGCGCCTTGTGCCTCAGGCTCCAGAGCCCTTATGCGCCTTGCGCCCTTGACAACTATGGTCAATTATGAATCAATCAATTTCATTTGACCACTTGTTTTCCTCTCTCTTTCTCAAAGTTCTTTGGTAGATATATAGTATAAAATATCAAATGTCGTAGAAATGAAATATTGTCTCCTGTTGTCTCGTAATGTTACGTGAATTTTTTTATTCTGAAATCCCAAATAATGCAGACTGACAGCCAAGCTTTGTCCTTTCATTTTCATTGATCAGAACATTGCAGTTTATCTTCTTTCTCCGGACTTCTCTTAACATCTTTGATTCACCTATTTATTTCTAAGAATATATTAGTAGCCTACACGAACACATTGAGAATGAGGATTCGTACTCTCATCTTGTATTAGTTCAGAAAACCTACTAATCTTCTGTTGCTTGATAGATCTTCACATCGTTTGGCACATTTAAATTTCCTAAAGAAAACATGATGTGTTTTACCTTTTTGCAAATCTGAGTTGCATATACATCACATTTCTAGGCTATCGTTTGCTCTGTCAGCAAGTAAAATAAAAGAGAAAGCTCGGGTAATTGCCCTGGATTTGAGAGGACATGGGAAGTCATCCACAGGGAATGATCTTGATATATCTATTGAGGTATGTTCGTGTGAGAAATTAATAAAATGAAAGATGCATGGCAAATCTTGTTTTCATTGTATCAACGGGTTGAAGATCCGAGCAATATTATGCCTTTGGGTTTGTGTCCTTACGCTTTTGCAATAATTTCAGACAATGTGCAATGATGTACTGGCAGTTCTGAAGACCATGTATGGAGATTCTCCTCCTGCAATTGTGATTGTAGGTCACAGGTTGCGCTCCTTTAATATAACAAAGGAAATTTGCTTTATCTTATTTAATCGCAGACCTAGTCTTATGTTTCTTGACAATGAAGCATGGCTTTCATTTGAAAAGTGCCTAAAAATTTTCTATTTCTACTGCGAAACTTTGCGACCAATATTTTGATGTGAGACCTGTGTAGTAACTTCTTTTTCACCAAGTTGTCGTGTAAGATTAGAGTTGTCGAAGTTGATTTCTGACTTCTAACAACAAATAAACCCAGCTCTTTCCAGGTTTAAATGATATTCTTTTGAACAAAATGTTGATTTATAGGTTATTTATGCCATTGATGGCGTCTGCAACCTGAAACATTTTCTATATTGTTTGGGCGACAAGTACTTATTTTATTCATAAATTGCTGGTTAAATTTTGATGTTAGATGTTAATCATTGTGATGCAGCATGGGTGGTTCGGTTGCTGTTCATGTTGCCGCAAAGAAGGTTCTTCCCAGCTTGGCTGGGTTAGTTGTTATCGATGTTGTTGAGGTCTGCATAAAAAAATGAAACAATTTTTGAGCTGCTTTACTTTTTAAATTATAATTGCTTTTAATGGAAACTGAATTACAATTAAATATAATCACCGAATTTCGATAAAACTTATTTATAGTTATAGAGAATTTCAGGGAACAGCATTGGCATCACTGATACATATGCAGAAGATTCTATCAAATAGAATGCAACATTTCTCTACCATTGAGAAAGCGGTGAGCACTCGCTTTTAGTACCGTTCTTCTTGTATGTGTTCTTATTTTGGAATTAAAGCGTAACGCTCTTCTCAATCATCTTAGTCAGCTAAGTAATAGAGTAAAAAATTAAAAGAAAGACAAGGTAATTTTATTCCCAATGAGTTCCAACACTATTCTCCACCATTCTAGTTGTCTCATAAATTTTTATAGTTGACCCTGATTACATTCTGCCAGGCTTATCGTGCATAATTGGACAATAAATTAGTAGTTTAAGAATTTGGTTATACGATTTCTATCCTCATGCTAAGCATCTTTTGGAGCAGATGGTACATTGAATTTAAAAATTGCTTGAGGCAGTACTTTAGTTCACTTGTTTCCATCTAATTCAAATAAGGGCTGTCTACTTGTGATTTTTCTGTCCTGTTAAGTTGTCGGTGATTATTGTGTTACACGTGTGTGCGTAGATTGAATGGAGTGTCAAAGGAGGCACTGTGAGAAACATCGAGTCTGCTCGTGTCTCTATTCCCAGCACACTGACATATGATGATTCAAGAAAGTGGTAAATATGCTTCTGATGTTTACTGATTTTCTTCTTTTGGTTTTACTCTTGGTTTGTAAACTTAATAAATTATAACAAGAAATATTACCGATTAATAATATTGCTGATTGGTGAACAATTTCTTATTTTTTGCTAATTTCACTTAATTGGCGATTCATGCTGGCCTGTAGTTATACCCATCGTGCTAGACTGGAAGAAACAGAGCAATATTGGAGAGGCTGGTAAAAATCATTCTTTCTATGAACTTTATATGATTAATATATCAGCGATTGTTTATTTAATGCCGACGTTTGACTTTCTTGCTAATTTGCTGTGCCATTATGTTTCAGGTATGAAGGCCTTTCAGAAAGATTCTTGTCATCTCCTGTACCAAAACTCTTGCTTTTGGCAGGCACTGATAGACTGGACAGGTTTCTCTCACTCGAAGTCTCTCAGTAAATTTTATTCAATGCTTCATGTTTGGAATGATATGATCGTTTCCCAGTTTTCAGTAGGAAATAACACTAAATAAAAAAACTGTATCTCAATTTGACTTGGAAAATCAAAGCATGCTTATGTATCAATCGTAAACGGAATACACTGTTTTATTGATATGTCTATCATGGTTTCAAAATCCGAAAGCCTTCCACACAGTTTCAAATTTTAAAAGCCCCATTCTTGATGATCTTTTGATTGCAATGTCATCGGAGAAAAGTTGCTCCATTAATAACCATGATAGGGGTAATCAACGCTTGATGTTACAAAGGTGTGTCCAGTGAGGCTGTTGCATACTAATTGAGAACATTGTTGCAGAACTCTCACTATCGGTCAGATGCAAGGGAAGTTCCAAATGGTTGTCGTCAGGCATACGGGCCATGCCATACAGGTTAGATTTAGTTCCCTTCGAGACATCACCTGTTTCATTTTCTTGGTCACGTTGCTGACTGTATTTTTATTTACTTGTTTTTGAATCATAGGAGGATGTTCCTGATGAATTCGCTACTCTGGTACTCAATTTTATATCTCGAAATCGAATAGGTCCTCGTGGCGTCGAGGTTAGTGTTTGTATGAAAAGGCCATGAGTATATAGATGACACTAGCACCACTCTTTCTTTGTCCCAAAACGCTGGCGTCGTGTTCATACAAATTGTGACATCGTGTTGAAATGTTTGTTACAGATTCCAGGACTTCGCCGTCATTAGCAGCTGAAACCAATCAGTGCCGGCAATGGAAACACGAGTTGCATTGGTGGTGTTGCGTTTCATTAAGGTTTTAGTGTTCTAGACTTGTATAAAACTTTTATCTTTATGAATTCTTTTGAATTAGAAACTGAAATATGAGATATTGATCAGCAATGGATTGGTAATTACCGGGTGCATTTAGGTTGTGTATCCTGATGTTAATTAAAACTTAGAACCGTTCATCATATAGTAGCGTTGGATAGGGTAAAAATGCAGTTACCTCCCTGTTTTATTGGTAAATAGCTGAAAACCCTCCATCGCAAATAAATAGGCAACCATGTTTACTTTATCTATGCGCATCTAAGCTACATGCTTAATTTCCTAAAAAAAAGGAAGGAGAAGATAATACATGTTTAATAATACTAATGAGTTTGGTTAGTTAAAAATGAATTTGAATTTTAATATGGTTAAGATAAATGTTTAAGTGATCATAAATAAACGAGTAAAATAGTTTTAAAAAATGAAAATCAGAGACATGTAGAACAAATGCATAAATTAAATGATAAATGGTTTAAAAACGTTTTTTAAATTATATTAGAATTCAATTTTTTTGGGTATTATTTTTAGGAGATTTGTAAATATCTAATTTTTCCTTGATAATGATTTTTTTGTTGTTGTTGAGACATTTGATAATGATTTGTATGCATGAACTTCTCAATTTTTAAAATTTTTTTAACTTGGAGCTTCGTATTTATATGATACACGTAATATTATGTATGTTTTATTAATGCAAATATCGTGAATCAAAAACCAGAAAAAAATTATAAATCAAAACATGGTTAAATAATTATATTGTATATACGACTAAACTATTTTAAATCCTCGTCTATATAATACGGGGCCGATCGATTCGCCCCTATTCGATTAGATAGTAAAACAAGAAAGTTGTAAATCATTGGCCCACATTATAGCCTAAAGCCCAAATCAAGGGGTTTTATGAAAATTTACTCCTTACGGCGTGTTTGGATCATAGAAAAAAAAAAGATATTTGATGGACTTTAGAATTACAAATACCATTTTAAATGTTTAGAATAATAGAATTTCAATTTCAAAATTAATAACTCTCATTTCAAAATAAAAATTATTTCATTCTTTAATTTTTATATGAATTAAATACGATGCGTGTGACAAAATCCTCTAGTATGTATAAAATACAAAGATTTATTAGATTAATAATAGAATATGGTTTTTAAATAATAATAATAATTAATTAAATTAATCATAAGCGGGGGCATTCAAGTAAATTAGCAAGGGTGTTTTTGACCATACGGCACAAAACCTCACTTCATTGTCCTAGGGTTTCATTGCTTCCCTATTTAATATTCTCCGCTTCCTCCATCGCAGCTTCGCAAAGCACAGATAAACATCGCAAATCGAAGAGGCAACATGGCGGCTGCGATTGAGCCAACTAATCAGCTTGATGATAAGGTTCATAGCTCTGTAATGCTCTTCAACCGCTGGTCCTACGAAGAAGTTCAGGTTAGATTCCAATTCGAAGATTTTTTATAGAATTTTTTACCATGTCTCGTGATGAATTTTCGATGCGAATTTACGTGATTTGATCACTAATATCAATTTTTGAGTTATTTATGCTGTTTAATCCTACAAATTTTTGAAATGCTTTAGCATGTCTGATATTATTTCTCTACTTTCATGACTAGATATGAACGTGTTTGTATTATATGTGGCTTTTTAAGGTTCTTCAAGTTTATTATTTTTCTCACCGTGCAGTCTACGTCTTTGGTCCCAGGTTGATTCAAATAGCAGGGGATGTCTTTGCATCTCTTTTATATGTATACATTGAGAAAAGCTCTATGAGTATGCTCCTTGTAAAGAAAATTGGAATGATGGTACACGCCATTAAAATGTTTACCTTCATATGAAGCTTTAATTAACTGTTGAAAAAGGATCCTTGAAATTCGTTAGATTTCGTAATTGAATCAGTCAAGGTCTTCTGATTAGGGCTGTCTTTCCATCTGCCTTTGGAAGATAAAAATTGGTACCATATCAAACTTTTCTCCATTATAGGCACTATGAATGGATACTCCACGTTCCTTTGTTTTTTGTCCAGAAGTGACCACCATAGCTCCTCTCTTCTCGAGAATCCATATGTCCATTATTATTTATACTTATTAGTGTATGAACTGATATCTCTGGAGCACGGCTTTGGCCTCTGAAGGAAGTGACTTGGATAAAAGAGAAGCCAGTTGGACACAGAATAGATGTGTCTTGGATGATTGCAACATTGTTATATTAACAATAAATAAGCTGATACTGTATTGCATGATTGCAACATTGTTATATTAACCTCTTATCCCGTGACAAAATCAAATCTTAAGGAATTGTTTAAAATTTGGCGATTTGTAAAAATTTTTATGGCCGGGTGATGGCATTTCTTCTGAGCACTGGGTTTAAATTCAGTTGCAAGAACTTCCGGTCTTTAATTTCTCAAATTTCTTCTCCTATATAGATCAATGATATATCTGTTGAGGACTACATTACTGCAACTGCTTCAAAGCACCCTGTGTACATGCCTCACACTGCTGGGAGGTACCAAGCAAAGAGGTTCAGAAAGGCCCAGTGCCCAATTGTTGAAAGGTTGACCAACTCACTCATGATGCACGGGCGCAACAATGGGAAGAAGCTGATGGCTGTGCGCATCATCAAGCATACCATGGAAATCATTCACTTGCTGACAGATCAGAACCCAATCCAAGTTATAGTGGATGCCGTGATCAACAGGTATGAAGTTTGTTGGCTGACAAAAACATAGTTTTGAAGTTTAAATGTACAGTTTTAGGGACATATCTTAAATTGTCTCCACCTTAGAATGACATGTAGTATGCATCACAGTTCTTGGTTAGCAATCTTCTATTCATAGCATCAATTTTATTCTGAGTTTCATGTGATAAACATTAGGAGGCTTGATAAATTAATCATGTTTGCTTACTGTCTTACACATAGAAAGGGTTTCAGGCTGAGTTGCACAATTTATGCAGCCCTTTCTATTTCAAAATTTTTTATTCTGGACATTTTGTATTGACTTTTATATTTTATGTTTTGGACCAGTGGACCCAGAGAAGATGCGACCAGGATTGGTTCTGCTGGTGTTGTGAGACGTCAAGCTGTTGATATTTCACCTCTGCGACGTGTTAATCAAGCAATATATCTTCTTACAACTGGCGCAAGGGAGAGTGCTTTCAGGAACATTAAGACCATAGCTGAATGCCTTGCTGATGAACTTATTAATGCTGCAAAAGGGTCCTCCAACAGGTAACTGCTACCCCGTTTTGATACAACTACAACTAGCATTTCATTATTCAAATGATTATAAATTGCTTGATTTTTATCATCTCAAATTTCTTTATTATATGTCTTTTCTACACATGCTATTTTCTCTTATTGTTATTTCCTTTTCATGTACTGTGCAGCTATGCTATCAAGAAGAAAGATGAGATTGAAAGGGTTGCCAAGGCCAATCGCTGAGAGCAATGCTTATGTTGGTCTAAAGAGTTATACTTTAAGATAGTTTTGTTATCAATCGTGCTTTGGAAAAATCTTTGTACTTCGATGTGAATGTGATTTCATCTATATCATGTGACATCGACTTGTTTCTATTTTCTGCCATGTTCTTCAGGGCGTGTTGCATTGCCAAGACAAGTTTATCGATTAAACTACTTGAGTTATTTTGCTGTAGTGGATTTCTTTACTTCATCTTTGTCCCGCTGTTTTTTATTCCACAGTTTGAACCGAGTTCTACAGTTTCTTCCGCTTTCAGCAAACCATTGTTTCTAAAATATCCTTGTATAATCCAATCAAGACGACCATATAAACAGCGGTTTCTTTTTGTTTATCAAACATTGGTCACAATGTGTGGGTTGATTAGTCGTTAAAAGAAAGAGTTGCTTATGAACCTTGAATAATCAATGAACAACTAACAAACTGTATGCTTGTTCGTATTTTCAGTATATCGATAATGTTACTTCAAATTTAGGTCGAAGAATTGTGGTCCATCTGACACAACTTTGAGATCTAGGCCTGACAATTTCCTCTTCAAATAAAAAACTTCAAATTTAGGATTCATCGAAGAAAATTATTAGGGAAAAGACACCTTCAAATTTAGGGACACATTCTTCAAATTTTGGAGTCAACAGCCGTCCACATACGCGGCATACATGCCGTCAAATTAAGTCTCTTTCCATACATGCCACACTCAATATCTGGCGGGGAGAGAGATTGAAAGAGCTGAAAACTTGAAAGGTTAAAGCTTCCTTCCTTGGTATCTCCGCTTCTCTTCCTGCTCTCGTCACCAATTTATGAGTTAAATTTTATATATAAATTACTTAACTATTAATTATATATAAGGTTTTTACATATATATTCTTGTTAAGTTTGTAGATTTGTATTGATAAGAACGTCAATTTTATCTTTTCACAATTGAAAAACAACTCTTGATCCACATCTTTATAGATAAATAGATAGATGAAAAGTCGGAGTAAGTAGAAGAAAACAAAGCTATATTCAACCTGGTATATATCAAGGCATTACTTGTACCTGTATTACACTTACATTCATTTTAGTAAGCGTTCTTATAAAGAATTAGTTCCAGTCTATGCCACGGTTCCTTGACATTCCATTTTCGTTTAGTTCTTATTCAAATGCAGAAAAATGGTCTACAATCTATGCATTGACGCACATGCATTAGTTTTTATGGTTAATTTAAATAGGTCTCGAAGAAAAGACTCCTTCAGGATAGGACGGGATCAGAGGCGGGACCTTTGGGTTTCTTTAGAGAACAGTTGATAGAATTATGGGATTGGATTTGAAGTTTTTTTTAAAAAATAAAAAAACTGTATGCATGAAATTTCAATATTTTCCCACTCGTGCTCCAGCTAGAGAGGGGGCCAAGCTAAGTATAAGTAACCAAATTTGATACTAAATGCATGAACCTCAATTTTTTTCTAACCATTAAATATCAGATTCTCTAAGTGGTATTTCAAAGAGGTGACTTGACAAATCATCACCCACACACTGGATGTTTGTTTATTCAACTCGATGGCAAACAATGTCCAGGCATTATTCCATTTCTCACTCGAGAGTTCTGCTACGAATAAAACACGATTAACATAGAACAGAAAAAACCATTTGTAAAGATTGTATTATATTCATTCTCTCCATTTTCTGCTGCGTCTGAAAGTCTTAGGATAAAGTCACTGGAGAGCTTCCAGTGACTCTTCTTGAAGGGGATCCCTGTGGGCTTCCAGTAAACATTCTTGAAGGGGATCCCACTGGCAACGGCCTTCCAGTTCCAATGAAGGACGTTTTTCGTTCACCCGCAGTCGTTAGAAGGAAGCTGAAAGTCCAGTACAGCACTTTTGGTGCAAAGACTCTGTACAAAAAGAATATGTCATACCAGCTGGGATACTTCACATATGGATCCCCTCTGCACGCCCCAGAAACAATAAGCTTCGCAAACTCCTCCACGGGTCCACCAGATACATGTACCTTTCAAACAAAAAAAATTAGACTAGCTATTCAAGATTGCTAATTTTTAGGTTGAGTATATATATATACATGAACATATGTATGGCTCAACAATGGAACTTACTTCTCTTTCTTCCTTCCACTGCATCTCTGCTCCTTCCTCCACCATGAATTTGCCTCTGGTCATTTCAGTTCCGATCCAACCATGTGTCGCAACTGTAATACCGACATCTTCCCTCACTTCAAACCTCAGTGTCTCGTAAAAGTTTATCAGTGCTGATTTAGCAGCCTACCAATGCAAACATACAAAAAATCGGCAAGTGTTGCTAGCCTAAGAAAGCATAAAATCAAGTTGAAAAGAGTCCGCTTATGGTTCTATGTTATCTGGATTTCCCATAAAAATGTGGGCTCCGCACGAGAAAAATGCACATATATGTTGTTCATACCATTGCCGCACCGGATGTATTTCACATGTTATATAGATTTCATAGTAAATTATCAACTCACAGAATACAAGCTCATCCTCGGCAAAGGCAACCAATTCTCAACCGAGGCATTCACCACAATGCGACCATTGCTTTCCCGTAAGTACGGAAGTGCTACATGAGTTGGATAAACATTACCCCAAAAGTTAATGTCCTGAAAATGGACCGAATTTTGATATCAAATATCGTTATGATCTATGATCTATCCAACCAGACATAGACGGAACAAAAGCTCAAACTAGTACTACTTGCACGTACCATTAAAATGGGGAACACGCCCGAGTCCGTAGCTTCCTCAAAGTAGAAAGTGTGTCCTAAACTTGCTGTATTCACTAGATGATCAACTGCAAGTTGACAGAAACGGTATACCAAATTAACATGCCAGAAAAATAATACTGCATCTAGTAGTTTAGTGGAGGTAACGAAAACGATATCAATCTCAAAAATGGAGTGACAATTTGTTTATTCTTACTACGGCCATAATAGTTAATGGTTTCATCGATAAATCTCCGACACTCATCTTCTTTCACGACATCAGCAGCCGTTACCAAAACATTCTGTGCCCCCAGCCTTGTCGCATTCTCACTTATTCCCCACAACCGGTTCTCTCTTCGTGCGACCAATACCAGGTTTGCACCCCTCTTTGCATATTGATAAGCGATTTGCTGTAATGGTAAAGACCATCAAACTTCATTCTCTTGGTGTGTGCTATGTAGAGATTGATGTATAATAAAACTTAAATGATTATGATTAGGATGGGCTACTAGAAAGAAGGATCCAGGACAAAGAGAAGTGGGGAGTGCAGGGTTTAATATATTGTGGGAAGCAACTAGTCGGCCTATGTTTCCCTTTCCGGGACTAAATCGATATTGCAAGCAACACTGTATCATAATCATTTCTTGAATCCACACACACACACGAACGTGTATGTATGATTATCAAACCCTGCCTGAGCTCATTAAGGATTCGAATTCTCATGACATCTAAAGAATTTTACCTCTCCGATCCCTGAAGAAGCTCCAGTGATAACCACCACCTTGTTCTCCATGTTTTCAGTATTGAAGTATGTGTTGTAAATCCATTCACAGGTGTTGATGAAGGAGAGAGTTGGCCATGCAAAGGCAAGCATCAACAGGCTTGCTGGTGGCACAAAAAAATTCAGCACAGTGTTGATCAGATCCATGTCGATCCAAACTCTCAAGAAATTCTCCAAGAAAAAGATTGATTTGTTGAAAAAGAGATGAGGGCAATGCAAGAGTTTTTGTGTAACAGGATGGTTGCATGCAGAAGGGGGTTTGTGTACACGTGTTGCTCTGACTATCAAACGTTGTGAATACTTAGTGGACGACCCTTTTGGAACTTCTGCATGAATTATCTTTATTCACTTTCTTCATTTAAAATTAATGAAATCATATATAATCTGAAATCTGGACCGATTTCCGATCACACAAAGAACAATTATTATCTGATGATGAAATTCTATTATAGGATGAAATATGTAGACGAAATCGTGCGGGGATTTTTTTCATGTTATTAAATTATTTAATTCGTGAATTTCAATTTAATTCACTATTTTTTTTCAATTTTAATTATTTTCTCAATATAATATTGATGTACTATTAAACTTCTGGAAAATTGAAGGATACGAGATTAATATTGAAATTTATAATATAAAACTTAAAATTGCAAAAAAGTAACACACATTAATAAAAAATTATAGTTTTTCCATTATAATAATAATAATAAAAGAAAACATTCTCAATATCCGCAAATATACTTTGCTGAAACAATATTTGATATATTTTAAAAGAATAATAATTGATTTAATAATTGAGTACGATATCATAATCAAATTAATTCATTTTAAACATTGACGTAGGTTATAACATGAATTAGCTCGAGGTTTCCAATACCGACTTCTCCATAAATTTGTATAAAGCATGGAAGGTTAGGATTTGTAACCTCACTCATCAATAAAATCATAAAAAATAATTGAGGTGTCCGGAATTTGCATCCCCAACTCCTAAATAAAATGAAAAAAAATTATTAAAGGGTCGAATCTCACAACCCCGAAACTTTCTATAAAATTGAAAAATATTTGAAGGACCAGAGTTCACAATCTCGGCCCCTCAATAAAATTGAAAAAATTATTGAGAAGCCGAGGCTAAAAATCAGGTTACTTTTTATAAAATTACAAATAATAATTAAGGACCGCGTTTCACAACCCCGAATAACGAAGAAAAAAAAAAAAACCCGAATAACGAAGAACAGGTTTTTTTGGGTACAGAACATGAGTTTAGCGAATGCCATCTGAGAAAATGTGAACAACAACATTAGTTCACTGCTCATTTCTGGCAAATTTAGATTTTTAGAATATTTTGTCAAAACCTTGGAAACCAATGGTGGCTGTCGTTTTTAGGCTTTTGCTCAGTTGGATGGTTATTAGCCGTAGATAGACCAAAACTATATTTATTTATTAATTAATTTAATAATTTAATTGGATGACATTAGCCAGCAAAACTAGCAAAATAGAATTTGGAAACCCAAAATCTTTCATCTGGCCACCTCGAACCTTAACTCGGACTCCTGTAAATCCATTTGGCATAGGTTCGATATATACATTTTGTATCTGTGTATGCTTTGCTCACAAATTCTTAAACCTTTTCTTGTAATGCTGGATTCTGGTCTTGGCTTTTGACCTTTAAAGCCTTCTGCTTTTGTGCTTTTGAGATTGTTTCAGTATTTCAAGCTTCTCTTTCTGTTGCAATCTTTCTTACACAAGCATTATTTGCCCATCTTGATGAATATAATATTGTATGTAATTTTGAATCCTTTTGCACGTTTCGTTTTCCGGGATAAGCAATCTAATTGAGGCCAAGGAGATGAATTCTCAAGATTCTTGTTCTTTTTCCTGATTTCTGATTGAGGCCACCATGAATTGTTCTAAAACTTCATGTTTGGGAAGGTGATTGAACGTATTACATTAGAAAATTCTAGGAGGAGATGGGTTGCCTTTGTTCAAGAGGATCAGATGTGAATGATTATGTTGCTGAAAACGAAAAGTCCAACGAAAAAGAGGTAACAAAATATTCGGTACTGATGATAGCTCCCTTTCAAGGAGAGGAGATTATAGTAGGAGTAGGTAAACTTATGAATGAAGGCTCACTTCATTCAAGATTAACAACAACATTAGAATCGAACCTGAGTTGTATCTTACCTTTAAACGTTGAGGATGATGGGAAAACGAGGATAATTGAAAGGACAAAAAAGGGGCACCAAAGGCGTTCTACCTTGGAGTTTGGAGGAGTCAATGGAGTGCAACAGAGTATGTCTAGAATAGCAAGTACGCCCCATGGTACCAGAGGCGAGCATGCAGCTGCAGGACGGCCATCGTGGCTTGCGTCTGTCGCAGGAGAGGCCATTCATGGTTGGGTTCCTCGAAGTGCAGAATCCTATGAGAAAATCAACAAAGTTGGTCATATAAGTTCTCCATTTTACTCATTTCACTTCTTAACTTACATAATTTTCAGCATTTTGTTATTAAAGAAAATCGAAGCCTATTCCTGAAGAACGGGTTTTCAAGTGTCACTTGCGCATTTCATGGAACTTGTTATTTCATTTAATTTTCTGATCGTCTAAGAAAACAGGGGAAATCCAATAAGAGCACCAGTTACAAGTACAACACCCGCAGGAGGAATGTGGAACTGGTTTCCCAATCGAGCCGCCACTCAGAGGAAATCATTTGAAGAATGGATATTCTCATTCAAATTCAGTGATTCACCCCAGTGCCACAGCTGGATACTCATGGGCTAAAACAATGCGTGACGATGATACAGATCATTCAGTAACCGTCCGCTCATTAAGCTCAACTAAGCTCTAGTCGACGTGGTGTACAACTCACAAGACAGGGCTCTCAATTGCAGTCGACAGTGGACTTGTTGAATCATCATTCGAAATGCATCGACTCAAGGTCAAATGATGGCTCTATCGTATTTTCTCAAAACTAGCAACTTTATATAGATGTATGTATTGATAACAAACACTAATGCAGGACTTTCCATGATTTTTAGCGTTATGTACCTAAGAGAAACAGGATACAATTTTCTGGGCCACTAGTGCCTTCAGGAGGGAACATGGAAGACGTGTTAAAAGAACACGAAAAACAGATTCAACAAGCTGTTCGCAAATCTAAGACCAAAAAGATCTACTACGATTACTAGTAAGGCATTACACAACTACATAGAGTGGTATTAGATTTGGTGCATTACTGCCCACGATGGAATTGAAGTCAGAGAGACGGAAGAGATGAAAAATATCAATGGTTCTTCAGTTTTCAAATTCTGAACATGCAGCTTATGCAGTGAAGTGTACACCTTGAATGTCGACTTGAGCTGATGTGTTTTCGTTGTACACTACAATGTACAATGTACAATTTACATCTTTTCAATGTTTACCTGCCAATGTAAATAACTAAATAATAAATTTCTGTCAACACCAAGGCCCGAATAAATATGCTAACATGAGCAACTCACATCAAATGTCGCCAATAGAGGTTACTGTCATTCAGAACATTTTCTACAAGTGCTAGAGTACGCATTAACAGCAACACAAATTTTAAGAAATGGGAAAGGAAAAAAACTACTTATTTGATCTTTTAAGCTAATCCTGTACATTTTAGGAGAAGTTTCCATTACCATGGAAGATTCTTGATTTTATACATCATTTGCTCAAAGAACTATAAATCTTGCTTAGGCTTGCGGCTTAATTCTGAATAGTGACCACCCATTAGTTGCAGAATCTCTTCCCACAATACATCAGACGAGGAACTCTGTGAACCACCAAATATCATATTTGCACTACAAGCAGCAACATACCAGTAATCCGATTCAATCTCCTCTCTTAATTGATCCAGCTGCCACCCTGCATATCCCACAAAGAACCTGAAATCTTGAGACTTAAGAGTGCCTTTCTTCACCAATCCTGACGCTTCATCAAGAGTATTTCGAGAACCAAAATACACTCCATTAATGACCTCCTCAAAACCGGGACGTCTTGTGGTTTCCCCAGCTCTTATCAAAAACATACTTGCATCGAGGGGTCCACCGAAATGCAAAGAACAATCTGAAAATGTAGTTGCTAACTCAATATTAGTGGGATTCATGTGTTTCATTTTTTTGTGAAGTGGACGATTTATAACAACCCCAAATGGACCCTCTTGTGGATTCCTTGTTCCGGATCTGAGGAGAAGAACTACGGTCCTCTCAAATGTGCGAACTCCATCGAGCTTTTCTGTGGAAACTAGGAGACAGCCATTCTCAGGTGCTGAAATTGGGTGTGCCCATTTGAGGGGAAGAGACACAGATCCAGAAGCTATCTTCTCTTGGTTGTGAGTGAAATCTGCATTTTCTGCCTGCTATAATATCACATGACAAATCTTACCATTAGAGATTATTTCAAATGGTAAAACTACAAAATTTAAGCCTAGTTGAATTTCAAGCCTGCTAAATCCTATCACGCTAGAGAAGCAATTCCACGGCCAAGGCCTATAGAATAGAACTTCAAATAACTCTTGGTAAACCAAATCTTTGAGAAAGAACAATACTACCTGCTCTTGGATGTAGAGCAATGCTCTGAATTCTCTCCAATCCAAGGGTTTACCATGAGATTTCTGGGAGTCATTATCACTAGATTTGTTTTTTCCAGCAGGAGGATTTTTCCCATCTGGTCCATCTCCTCCAGCTTTCGACTGATCACTATTTCCTACAGACACAAAAACTCCATGTTAAATAGCACTTGTAATAGTATTTCTCATAGTAAAAATAGATATCACAAAAGAATGAAGAAATCGTGGCTTCAGAATTAAGAAATCAGGAAAGAACTTCAAATTTCAGATAGAAAAAAATAGAGTACCAACGGAGGGTTCATAAGCTAGTGTTAGTGACTCCATGTGATACATGATAAAGTACCACCAAACAGCTTAATCACAAACAACAGCAATTGGTAAACTTACAAATTAACATTTAGCAAGAATCCATATGATCCACCGCTGAAAAAAGCTTGAAGCAAAAAGTGTGTACCATACGCAAGACACGGTTGAAGTACATTTTGAGGTATTTGGAGCCTAAGAATCACAGCATGCATCAAGATCTTACGCCAACTCTTCTCTAAGAATTTGAAATCATTTTCTCTAAGAATTGTATGTGCCATGCATGATATCCTCTTTTGTAAATATGAATCTCAAATAAAATCGACCAAGACTATCGAATTTGCAGTGGCCACAAGACAATTGCTTTAGAGTTAGTTCCCCGCATTCATTTCAGTATCTTTCTAAAAAATTAATCAGCAATAATTCTACTGCACAAATCAACATATCAAATCATAAAAGATGGAACCTTCAGCATATTTCAAAAGTCAACTCAAACAAAACCGAGAGAAAAACATTTGAGGAGAAAAAAAATGCCAGTAAAAAATAAAAAATCGAAACTTTTACCAGAATTGGTATTTCCTGGGTTCTTCTTCCCCATGGCTCTGACTGTGATCGATCTGTACTTCCAACCACCAGATAAAGATTCCTTCCGGGAAACCTTAAAATCCAAAGCCATCGAAGTGTTTCTGGGATTCCAGATAATGGGTTTCTCCAGAGAAGAATTTTTCAGGAGAAAGACATTGCATCTAGCTTGCCAACACCATAGATCCATGATTGCCAATTAAATAGATTAAAAACAAAAAATAAAGAAAGAAAGAAAGAACTAAGCCTCCTCCCAGAATTCTGTGCTAAGGGAGAAAGGGCGATAGGGGGCAGCAATTTGGAAAAAAAAAAAAAAAAAAAGGAAAGAAGAATATGCAGAATAATTTAGCCGAATAATAGCATACCACACTAATAGTATAAAAGAGAGTGAGTGAGAGGGCGTTGATTGGCTTAATGTGCATCACTCCAGCGGAGATGATGTGGTTACATTGTACAAGGCTCGGATACGATTACTGTTTCGTTGTGGGGACCAATTCATTAAATACTACAAATGCGCCATAAATATAACTATATTCAAAAAGGGAAAATGAACACCAATTTCTGTTACAAAATAAAAGATTTTTCCAAGTAAAGATTTTTCCATCAAGTACATATCTGTTACAAAATAAAAGATTTTTCCATCAAGTAATGAACACCATCTGTTACAAAATTTTAAAAGATTTTTCCATCAAGTACTTGATGGAAAAATCTTTTAAAATTTTATAACAGATGGTGTTCATTACTTGATGGAAAAATCTTTACTTGATGGAAAAATCTTTTATTTTGTAACAGATATGTACTTGATGGAAAAATCTTTACTTGGAAAAATCTTTTATTTTGTATGGAAAAATCTTTTAAAATTTTGTAACAGATGGTGTTCATTACTCGAGTACTTGATGGAAAAATCTTTTAAAATTTTGTAACAGATGGTGTTCATTACTTGATGGAAAAATCTTTTAAAATTTTATAACAGATGGTGTTCATTTTCCCATTTTGAATATAGTTATATTCTTGATGGAAAAATCTTATAAAATTTTGTAACAGATGGTGTTCATTTTCCCATTTTGAATATAGTTATATTTATGGCGCAATTGTAGTATTTGATCTTTTAAAATTTTGTAACAGGTGGTGTTTATATATATATTATTTACTTGATGGAAAAATCTTTTAAAATTTTTAACAGATGGTGTTCATATTCAAATATATATATATATATATATATATATATATATATAGGTGAAATTTATTTAATTCCTATCACTGCGACTGCAAATTTTTGAATTTGGTAAATCCCTGTTATCATAGTGTAAAGAGTCAAACCGCATAATCTATTGACTTTAAATTTTAATCTAAGGAACTGTTGTCAGTATTATTCAGTTATATTCTTGATCAATGCGACTCAAGGAAATGGTTAGAAAACACGATCGGCGGCGTGGAAACGGATGTTCTTCTAATATCTTCAATATAATCTTTATCATGTGTCCTTATGAGATTATCACATGTTTCTGGACATTCAAAATCCAAATGTCAGTCCAGTTATGTACAAATATTTTCTGAAGTGAAGTTATGAATATTTTCACTGCTAAACTTGAATTTCATATTATCTTGAAGGTTTTCTTTCCTCGTAGATCCCAATACTGAAATTTCAATGTATGAAAGTAGCATTCTCGATCTGAAAATGGAAACACCTACAAATTTATGAAACTTTATCTTCAAAACATGGAGCGGAAGGAGGCATACGAACCCCCTTCCTCCGAGGATCGCTCTGAAAAGAACTAAAAGACCATTAACATATATAAATAATGGCATAGAGGATGTTTTCCCTTGTTTCGTGCTTAAAGTTGATGCACTTTTTTCTATAATATATTCGGTCAGAGTATAATTCTATGCATGTGTCTTATACCTTGTTGATCTTAACACGGGGATGGAAATTGGCGAGTACAAGAAGATTATAGCCTACTTGGCCGGTCCAGACTAGGGATGCGAGTCGAGTCGAGCCGAGCTCTTGAATGTTTGAGCTTGGTTCGTTTATAATCGAGCCAAGCTCGAGCTTTATTTAACGAATATATGCATGGCTCACGAGCTTATTCAAGCCTTTATCGAGCCTAAACAAGCTTAATAAATATGAATTATATATTTAAATTTTCATTAAATTAATTAAAAAGTAAATTATATATTTAAAAAAATATATATTATTCTTATTAAAATTTGTAAATTTATTATAATAAATAAATTTAATAGATTTTTCTATTTATTTCATAAATAATATGCAAAATCAATAAATCAAATATCAAAACTATTATTTTTTCATCTAAAAGATTACTCATGAACTTACCAACGAACATGTTCACGAGCTAACGAGCCGAGTAATGTAAAGCTTGAGTTTGGTTTGTTTATCTTAACGAGCCTCATTAAACGAGCTCAAACGAGCTTTTATCGAATCGAGATTCGAATAGCTCACAAACGGTTTGGTTCGTTTACATGCTTAGTCCAGACGTATTCTATTGCGACCATTTAGTCGAAAGGTCTGTATACTGTATATCTTTGTGTACTGAGGCTAAGAGATGGATGTGGTCAGCATTTTTAATAAGCGTAGCAATGTTTATGTACATGGCAACTCTTACTCAAGGGTGGTGCATTGTGATTTATATTTCCGTCTCCTTGTATTTTTTTTATTGCAGTTATTTTTTAAATTATTGTATGATAATGTGATGAATATTGAATTTTTTCAGTAACATTTGAGTATTTTTATAATTTGCAAATGTAATTGTTTTTTCAAATAAATTTTTTTTTAATTTAAAAATAAAGACCGTATGATGGAATACGAAAAAAGATGTGTGAATGTAATTTCTGAGAAAGCTTTTTATAAATATATAAAGGGTTTTTTTTCTTAATAATTTGGAAGATGTTTTCAAGAAAATATCCAAAAAATTTATTAGTCTTTCATTATTAATGTTTCGATTTATGTGTTTATTATCAATTATATAATATATTTAAAAATTTTTGCATCAATTTAATTAAGAGTAAATAGTAACTAAACTTATTTATAACATCTTATAAATCTTAATATCTTATAAGTTATTTTAAGAGTTTATAAGTTGTGAGATCTTATGTTATAAATAAGTTGTTAAAGTATTTGGATAAATTTATTAATTTTAGACAACTTAAATATATTAATATGTTTGGTATAATAACATGAGTCAATGTAAGTAATTATATATAGTTATATATATATATATATGAAAATATTTTTATAATGTAAATATTTTAAAAATAAATCTATTTTATTTTTATATTTAGAAAAATTTATGTTATATTTAATATTATTTTTTAATGTGTATAAAATCTAAAACAGCTTATAAGCTATTTTTTATAGCTTATTTTTTGACTTATGGAAATCGTTTCTCAACACTATTGCATCCAAATGTTAAAATAAAATTATTTTATAAAAAATATTCTTCTCTTCCACTCAGTACTTGAAGATAATGAATGATTAAATGATAAAATTGAAAGATAATGAAAATATTACTATTTTTAAATTCAATTATTGTAAAATTTGAGTACATGACGATATGTTTTCTAAACATGTTGAATTTAATTTTATACCTGAACTTTGAATTTTAATTGCTATTAATTTTTTTTGAGTAAGTATCATGTGAGGCGGTCTCACATATTTATATATGTAGGACGAATTTACTCGATCCATATTTACAAATAAAAATAATATTTTTGACATAAAAATCAATATTTTTTTCATGAACCAATCAAATTGGAGATATGCGTAATAGCTCACTGATTGAGCGTTCTTGCGCCAAAGATGAACGGAGTTAAGCGATCTGCCAAAGTCGTGAGATGTAAAAATATATCAGTAGGGAAGCGTTCCGTCTTAGTGAGAAGCCTATGTGCAAGCAACAGTAGACGAAGCGAAAGCGAGAATGCTGCTTGAGTAATGCAAATACAGTGCGAATCCATGTCCCGAAAACCCAAGGGTTCATCCACAAAGAATGGTTCATGGCCTAAGATTAGGTCGAAAGATATAGTCGATGAATATTCATGTACTACTCTTTGTTATTCCCGAGAGACAGAGCATGCTGTATTAGTCACAATATGATATAAATCTCGTAAAATTGTTTTTATTAAGTGACGAGTTTTTTGTGTAAATTTTTTTTTATTTTTTGGTGAATTTTTAATTATGTTTATCACTAAAAAAATAGTTCGTTTTGTTTGCAAATCAGTTGTGCTTGGCGCGTGTGTGTGCCGTCCATTCCATTTAAACTAAATAAAGTTTCCATTTTACCAAAATTACGGTCACGAATCTGATCATATAATTGCAGGATCACCACAGCACCTTCTTCCCAATATTTTTCAATTTCTTTTCTTCATAATTTCAAAACTCGACCTCAGAAGTTTCAAATCTTCTTGAAACCCTAATTTCCATTTAAATCGATTCGTACACTCGCAGATAAAATTGATGTCCTCCCATTCGAATTGATTTCCCCCATTCGATTGGATCTGCGGGTATTGCCGCTTCGATCCACTCGGTTAAGTTTACATCCATATCTTTATCCGAGCGATTCATTTTGGGGAGGATATTTCATATTCGTTGGAGTCGATGGAGGCGGTCGATGAATTGTTTAAGCTCTCCGATTCCATGCGGCAGGCGGCCGCGCTACTTGCCGACGAAGATGTGGACGAGACGTCGTCGTCTGCTTCATCAAGACGACCCTCTACTTTCCTTAATGTTGTTGCTCTAGGCAACACTGTGAGTATTACATTAATCGGAGCATTGTAAAATTCTCTTTTTTTTTTTTGCAGTTGGGGAATCGGAGTAGGTCTATCAGATCTCTGGAGCTTGCTTTCTTTGATTTGAAATTTAAGTCGTGTGATTTGGAATCTGAATTGGAATCGCTTGATATAATAATTGGATTTTTCCCGTTGTGCATGGTAGTTTTATGTTGTAACCATTGTCGTCTTATCGTGTTTGGGAGACTGATGCGGATCATGAACTTTTGTTTTTATTGGTTGGAATGACATGATTTGATTTTTGGTTTGAAGGTTTGGCTGAAATGTTGTGAGTTGATTTTTGTCCTCAAGGCTACTTGACCTTGAAATGAAAGATTAACGCACTTCAGTTTCAACATATGTGTTATATAGACATAAGAGCGGAAAGTTTTTCGTAGACACTTCTTATGATTTGGCTACTAAGTTTTGCCAATAAGATTTTCCTTTTTTCCTATGGTCGAAGTGGCTATAGGTGCTCATTTATGAATAGCCTGTTTTTTAAATGACTTGGTCAGTTGGTTGTGATTTGGTGCAAATTATTTGAAGTGCGCACGAGAAGCTCAGACATTAAATTGGGACTGCAGGTTCAGGATTTCAAATATAGCCTTTTTATATCTGAAAACTGATGGAAGGATCTCTAAAATTGTTGGTATTTTTGTGATAATGATCTGAGATTAATCTTAGTGGTCCTTAGTTTTCATAGTGTTCCCATGGTTCTATATGCATCCTTTGTTAACAATGATATTCTACCGGCTCTTGATGCATTACATTTGTTATTTGTGCCATGAGTGTTCCCTTTTACTCCTTTGTTCTCATTTTTATAATTTCTTTATCGTTAAGGGCCCTGAATTTTGGCTCAAAAAAAAAAGAAAGAAAAAAAACAAAAACAAAAAGAAATGGCAGTGTTGTTAGAAACGTCTATTTTTCCACAATTCCACCAGTTTATGGTTATTGCTAGTTATGCTGTGCTGCGAAAATATCTTATGTGCTAAGTAAATCTTATTTAGTGGTACATGTAAGACAAAAATTTGAAAAGTTGAATTGGACCGAAAAGGCTGTTCAAATGAGTGAAACATAGTGGTGTCCTTCGACAAATGTGGCTAGATAAAAGAATGAAGATGTAGAAACAAAGGTGGTTGTTTGTTTAGCCAAAAGCCCTTTTCTGTTTGATGTGGTTTCAAGTCACATATGATTAGCTAGGGACCTGTGGTTGGGTAGTGTTCTTGTTTGTTATAACTATAGCTATTATGTCCTCTAAGAAGATGAAGTATGTACTGAAGGGCTAAATTTCCGGGAAAATTTTCTTCTAAAATAGTAAGACACAGGGTCTATTGCAATGTTTCACCTGAAGTTCATGTTTGGAAGGATTTTTTTAAGTGATTCTCATTCTCACATTGAAATTTACGTGATTGACTTTCATTTTTGATCCTTGAAATGTTTGTGATGCTTCTTACTTGTACTCATACTGTTAGGGAAAGATACACTCTTAATGTGATCAATTTTACCAGGGTGCAGGTAAGTCTGCTGTACTGAATAGTCTAATTGGACATCCTGCGCTGGTAAGTATTTGGTTTGCATATACTTTACTGTATCTAGTGAAATATTTTATAGTTGACTATGATATTTCAAATGCTAAGTTGCTAACTATTTAATTTTGCAGCCGACTGGTGAAGGTGGTGCCACACGTGCTCCAATATGCGTTGATTTAACAAGGGATGGCTCGCTGAGCAGTAAATCCATTATTTTGCAGATCGATAGTAAATCTCAACAAGTTTCTGCGAGTGAGACTTCTAACTGAACTTTAAGCCTAAAGGATTCTTCCACAAGTAATAATTTAAATAGCTGATACCATGGTGGTCTAATTGCTTGGAATCTTTTTCTTCCTATATCCCTATTCTATTATAGGTGCTCTTCGGCATTCATTGCAAGACAGATTGAGCAAAATTTCAGGAAAGAGTCGTGATGAGATATATTTAAAGCTCCGAACAAGTACAGGTGTGCCTGCTTTAAGATTTCCTTTTATTTAGTTGATCAACAAGTAGCCTCTCAGGTGTGTGCACTTTTGAGTTGTGACTGCCTTTAGGTCAGGCTACTTGAAAAGTTCGAATAAAAGGTACTTTTTTGTTGTGCATTAGAAAATAATATATACAAACTTTGTTTGATATTTTAATGTTCGTTGATGATTGCTATGTCAAGTGTCAATGGGCAAACAATATTTTCTATAAAAAAAAGTTTTTTTTTAATTATGTTTCACCAAGAAGAGCAGATGATGAAATGAGCCGGTTCGACATGGCAATTTGATCTTGATGAACATATGGGGCTTCCAGAAATATTCGTTTTCCTATTATCACCTCATTGCTATTATTTCTCACACTAATTTTAAACTTTGGTTTGTTCAGTTTTCATTCTACGGTCTCTAGCTTTTTGCATTTTCTATGCTTTACTTGATATCATAGCTGTGATCTTGTTTTGCAGCTCCACCGTTGAAAATGATTGATTTACCAGGGGTTGATAGGGGGAATCTTGACGATTCTTTGGTGAGTGGCTTCCAAATCGAGTTTTTTTTTAGTTTTGCACTCTTATTTTCTAACCAAATCAATGTAATAGTGTTGCTCAATGATATGTTATCTGGTACACTTCAAATACTGACTGCTGTTGGAAGGAATAGAGAAGTCTTGAATAATTTGAAGTTATTCTGTAAAATTGTGGTGAATTCTTAAGTAGTTGTGCAACTAGCAGCAGGTTCTGTTTTAAACCTAGTTTGATAGAAAAAACGAATGATTTGAGCTTGTATAATTAAACCTTGTGTGTACCAAAATAAGGGTGGTTAACCTAGACTCTTGGATTTCCTTTGGGTTTTAGTAGCCTGATGCCCTATTTCTACATGTCAGAGTGAATTTGCAGAACATAATGATGCAATATTGCTCGTTGTAATACCCGCTTTTCAAGCCCCAGAAGTGGCCTCTGCAAAAGCCATCAGAATTGCAAAGGAACTTGATGGAGAATGTGGGTTGCTAAATTACTTCGGTCTTTTTTGTGAATTTGTAGTTTAGAATGTTTATTATTATCTTCACACAAGTAACTTTTTTTGGTTTCTGTTTCTTAGGTACAAGAACTGTTGGTGTTATTACCAAGGTAGATCAAGCATCTTCAGAACCGAAAGTACTTACTGCTGTGCAGGCTCTTTTACTGAATCAAGGACCTCGAAGTACATCTGATATCCCATGGGTTGCTTTGATTGGTCAATCTGTCTCTATAGCATCTGCTCAACCAGGGAGCATTGGAGCTGATAATTCTCTAGAAACTGCTTGGCGAGCGGAGAGTGAAAGTTTAAAATCAATACTTACCGGTGCTCCTCAAAGCAAGCTTGGGAGGTTAGCCTTGGTGGAGACCCTTGCTCAACAGATCCGGAATCGCATGAAAATCCGCCTTCCGAATCTCCTCACAGGGTATGCTCCCTTCTAGAGGTTTTACTTTTCCAGTAACGTCCAATTTGGGGGATCTAATAAAAACTTTATGATGTTGATGGTAATCTTTTTCCTCTTAGACATATTTTTATTTCAAGGTTTCAGAAAGTTAATAAAAACGTGATAGACATGTAAAATATTGTTTGTGTCTTCCTTTTCTTCTTTCCCTTAGGCTTCCTTTTTTCTTTCATGCTGAAAGGTTTTTTAACCCAATATTGTGATTTCTATCAGAAAGCAATAATGGCATCCTTTGGGACACACAACTCCTCTAAAAATTCACCAAATCCAAAACATTTCAGAAGTATACTATTCTCTTTTTTCAAGAGTTCGTTGTACTGCTGTATTTCAATGTGATGCGTAAAAGATTTTTCGTACTAGTTCTTTTGTTTGATTCCTGTTACTGTTGCTTTATTCACTTGTATGCATCACTATGTAGTAGCTTTTTCTACTGTTATATTTTCATTCTGCAACTTCTGCAGGATTCAGGGGAAGTCTCAAATTGTACAGGATGAACTTTTTAGACTTGGTGAACAGATGGTTCAAAGTTCTGAGGGTACAAAAGCTTTAGCATTGGAGCTTTGCCGGGAATTTGAGGACAAGTTCCTCCAGCATATTACAACAGGAGAGGTGAGACAAGAATTAAGCTGTATTTGATCATTTATGGTGCTGAAAGATTTTTTTAAGTAGTTAACATAATTTAACATCTTTTACAGATATACTTGGAGATTGCACATCTAGTTTTATGGATATTCATATTAAGCTTCTATTTTGCTTGTAAATTTTTCCAATTGATTTACTTCAGTGGAGGAGTCAATTATTACATTTTTTCATGAGTTAACAAGCTGTCGTAAATCATCTAATCTAACAACCGATCTTGTCGTGTTTTCCAACTTTCTATGATTTTGCTTGACCATAATTGTAGTCAGTAGCAAGAAGTTTAGTGCTTTTAACTAAGAGATGAAATTATGCCATTGTGTTGAGGTTTTGTTTTGACCATAATTCCGACCATATGGATTTATGCTTTCGGTAAATTACCGTTGTTCGTTTATTGTCATTCTTACATATTTTTGGTGTTATGATGTAATATACCTTTTGTTTTGATGATATGCAAATATATTACTGTTATCCTATGATTTTGATTTACTCCATTTTTCCAGGGTGTTGGGTGGAAAGTTGTTGCTAGTTTTGAAGGCAGTTTTCCTAATAGGATCAAGCAACTCCCTTTAGACAGACATTTTGACCTAAATAATGTTAAGAGGGTATGGTCTTTGCCATCATGGTGTCAATTTTCTCTGAACTCTTGATGTCCGCTCATTGCATTTTGCGATTCTGATTTTAAATTATTGCCAGATTGTGCTCGAGGCTGATGGTTATCAGCCTTATCTTATCTCTCCTGAGAAAGGGTTGAGGTCTTTAATCAAGGGTGTCTTGGAGCTGGCAAAAGAACCTTCTCGCTTGTGTGTTGATGAGGTAAACAAGTGTTGTCTTTCCATCTTATTTGGCGCGTCTATGTTGTATGCGTGTTCCTTTAACTGTTTTCCCCACTTTCGTCTTATTCTTTTAACCACTCTACTAACCTCAACTGTGTAGTTTTAGTTTGATTTAATCCTTAGTTCATTTTAACTCTGAAGTGATGTATCTAACAACTGCATTTCTTATTTACCATAGCCAGTTACTCATAAAATGTGTTCCTGCACATTTTATCTTCTTAGTCTGCATTTGTTTTTCTGCCCATTTTCCGTGCCTTTGACACAATATGAAATTCAGCTTGGTCATTCTATGTATGTTTTGGTTATTGATTAGAATTGAAATCTCTGAATAGGTGCACCGGGTACTTGTGGACATTGTCTCAGCTGCTGCAAACGCCACTCCAGGTCTTGGAAAATATCCTTCTTTTAAGCGTGAGGTAATGCACTAATGCTTATAAAAAATTCAGTCTCAGTCTTTCAGTGGTAATTTTGTTACTTTTATTTCATCAGGTCTTTATATCCTTCCTGTTATGTGTAGGTTGTAGCAATTGCCACAACTGCTTTGGAAGGTTTCAAAAATGAAGCCAAAAACATGGTAATTGCCCTTGTTGACATGGAACGTGCATTTGTTCCCCCACAACACTTTATCCGTTTAGTGCAGCGGAGGTATGTAAGACAAGTAGTTAAGTCTTTAAAATTTCTCCCTTAATTTGTCTTAGTTTAAATTCTTGGAATATTCGGATGAAAAACTTTTGTACAAGTTTCAAAATTTTCTATCAATGCACAAAGGTTTTGATATATGCTCAGTTTGGACTTTAGAGGGATTTTTAACATAATTTTCCCAGCTGTCTTCCATGAGTAGTATATATTCTAAAGTTGGATGGTTGTTTGCTAGGATGGATCGACAACGGCGGGAAGAGGAGCTAAAAGGTCGATCCTCGAAAAAGACTCTTGAGGCTGAGCAATCTATATTAAATAGGGTACACCATGTCTGGAACTGAGGTTTTTTTGTTGGTGAATTCACACGTTTTTCTGAACTAATATCATATCTTAGTCGTGGCAAAATAATGTGTATTGACATAATCAGAAGCCACTTGAGTCTGAGCAGTCCATATTGTATGGGGTACACAATATTTTTGAGTTTTTTGTTCTTGTGGATTTGTAGAGAAACCACAAGTAGTGTCTCATGTTGCATACTCAACTGTTTTGTAGAAATAGTTTATTGTTATTTTATGTCAAATGCTTATCATGTGCCTCATTCAGGCAACCAGTCCGCAAACTGGAGGGAGCCAACAGAGTGGGGGGAATATGAAATCCATGAAGGATGGAAAATCTAATCAGCAAGATAAAGATGTGCAAGAAGGATCTGGCTTGAAGACTGCTGGACCAGAAGGAGAAATAACAGCAGGTGCAAGCATACAGTTTCCTACATTTTTTAGTTTCTATTGACATAATTATATACTTAATATTTTATATAGATCTAGTTTTGTTCTGTAATACAGACCCGACCCGTCAATCCCTTGAAATGTGATGTATTTTGTAATGACATGCGAACATATTTGGTGTCATATAATCCATGGAAGTTTATGGAGATTATATTTGGTTATTTTATCCTGTTGCTATTTTTCATTTGATTTGCATTCTGTGTTGCTAAATTTATGTTGTAGATGGTCCTTCACTTTTACTGGAACTCAGGAATAGAATTGACTGGTACTTGATTGAACTCTTTGGACTGTTTAGGAAATTTATCTGAATTTTTAACTTCCAATAAATGAGCTTATTTGCATACAACTTGGAGGAGGTTTGGGGATTGAGGCAGAGGAAATAAAAATTCGTGGAGTCTGATTAGAGAAACACTGCAGTCATTGTTCCACAATAGCTCTGTTGTACTGCCATGTGTACAATGTCTGTTCTGAATGACATATTGAAACATCTCTCCAGTTCTCTTGTTTGTGACATGTAATTTTAAATTTAAGTTTTTAATATATGCTGAATAGTTTAACCCCTGTCGGTGCTCTGTGGATGTATAATGAAAAAGTTATTTAACCCTATGCTGTATTTTGGTTTTCGAATTTAGCATCTGCGTGAAATAACCTTTTGTTTTTACAGGGTTTTTGCTAAAGAAGAGCACCAAAACTAATGGTTGGAGTAAGAGATGGTTTGTCTTAAATGAAAAGACAGGAAAGGTGAGTAAGCTCAGACTTATGATTGCCTTTTCGTTTAAGTTTGGCATTTTTACATTCTTTTTCTTTGATCTTTTTTTAATTTTTTTGAGGATTGGTATTTTCTCTACTTCAATTCGTATGTTCAATAATTTTTTCAGTTATGATATCTCAATAATTCATTGAAGAAGTTATGTTGTGGTTTTGTTGAGGGAACAATTGTATAATAGATTGCTCATATTTGATAAGAAAATAAATGGACTTTTTCATGGTTCTTTTTTTGGGCTGTATTTAGATAATCTCCTGGTTCCTTATTAGTCGACTCACTCTCAAATAGTTTAATATATGTTCCTGCAGCTTGGATATACCAAGAAACAAGAAGAACGACATTTTCGTGGTGTCATCACTTTGGAGGTAATTATTGGCCATATAGTGCTTGTGAATACGCCGTCACTCTTGCATGTTTCCCCCCTTTATATTGTCGGACTTTGTTTAAATCCTTTAGATTATTGCTGCTGAGGTCCGTAGAAACTAGAAATCAGATCATTCACTGGATTTTGTTTAACAACAGTTTGGGTATGGAAGATGTTTAGCATTTGTGGACGACTAGGTTCTATTCGAGTGTAATAAGCGAAATGAACAAGCAATTCTGAGACAAAAGCAGCTGGAGTTTAGTTCTGTAGTAAGAAGCAATTACGAGAAATCAAAATTTCAGTTTTGTTGTGGAGGTTCCATAGTTGTCAAAAGCTCGCATCTGGCTGCTCCTAGGTGCTGGGTGCAGCCAGATGCGGCTCATGCGCCTGGGAGAATCCTTTGGCGCAACGGTTGTCAAAGCCACTTTGGCATGTACCTTTGACAGGGTGCAAGTTGTGCCTTTTGTACATAGTTCTGGATTTTGGTTTAAAAAGGAGCCCAAGCCAGCCCAGCCCAGCCCAAACCTGAATTACCCAATCCCATCAAGCGGGTAATTATTTAATCATTTAAGACAACCCCATGGTGTGCAGCCACTCTTCTTTCTTGTACAGCATTTAATTCTTCTGTTTTTTTAACAGCGATTAAATTATAATTCAGTGTGAACTGTCCTATGTTTTCTTTGCTACAGCAAAGTCCTAATATTTTTAGAATTGAACATCCCTCTCTTCCTTGTCCAAGTTCA
The DNA here is from genome assembly GCF_012295235.1 of Primulina huaijiensis. Classification (NCBI taxonomy): domain Eukaryota; kingdom Viridiplantae; phylum Streptophyta; class Magnoliopsida; order Lamiales; family Gesneriaceae; genus Primulina; species Primulina huaijiensis. Next base: position 1,916,129 of record NC_133317.1, on the reverse strand, counting down.
TGTCCCTGGCTTTGGTGTGCCTTTCTTCGATAAGACACACACCACGCCTCGTGTCTTTGGCTCCTGAACACTATGTGTTTTTGTGCTCCTTGTGAATAACAATGGGAGGTTTGCAAAATAAATTGCACATGGAAGATGCAAGAACTTGCAGATCGTGGTCTCACCTGATACATAAAGCGTAGGAATATTTCCTGATAAATTCTGCCATTTTTTTCTGCATGCCGGCGTTGCGATTATTTAAGTTAACCCTCTGTTAAGCGTATATCAGCAAAACATTTAGCGAGCAGCTCAAGTTTTATCCCCTGAACATTAAATAGATCATATTGGAACCTATCAAACGACACAATAGAGAACATGGATGCTTAGTAGGTAAAGGGAAGACCCGGTTGCTAGAACTTTGCAGGAATTCCTTTCTTTTTGCCACATTGCTGTCTAACGGTAAACAACTTTCCATTTGCCAAGGAATTAAGCATATTAGATATTGCAAAAGATATGATAAACTCCTATAGGTTCGTGGCTTGGACCAAAATATATTTTATCCCACGAGGGGTCCATTATTGAAATATAATACTTCCCAAGCGGCAGGTAAATCTTTTGTGAAAATAGGAGGCATGTGGAAACATGACGTTGCAGAGTTTACCCCCTGCACTTTCTGTCAGTTCATATTTGTTTTGAGGATAGCTCTGCTCTATCTAATGTTGGTCTTGACATGAACTTTTTTCAAATGAAAGTGCTTCTGCATTGGTAATGTGATTTCTACTTTTTGCAGTAAGAGAACAGTTAACCACTGTGCCGAAGTGGTGGAAAAAGGCTATGACTAAGTTTGTCATTTTATACTTGCTTCCATGGATTTTGGGGATTCTACATTACATGCTCTGAAGTTACAATACTTCTGTGCTGTTCAGTTGATTTATACTTTCTGTTCTGCATGAGTTTTTTGTTGCATGTTCTGAAATTACTAATCTTGGTATTCTAGAATGCAGTGTTATTGTACTTAACGCCCATTCGGTTGATGTAATTTGATATTCCTGAAATAATTGATGTTAAACACTAATCGATCTTGTAATATTTGGTTGAGACTACCAGGAATGTAATTTGGAAGAAGTGGCAGAGGATGAAGAAGCTTCTTCAAAGAGTTCTAAAGATAAGAAGGCAAATGGCCCGGTTGCTGAAAAAGCACCCAGTCTTGTATTCAAGATAACAAGCAGGGTTCAGTATAAGACCGTTCTTAAAGGTACTGTAAATATTTGCTTGAATCTCTTACTGAACTTATTTTCATTGTAATAACAGATATATTAACTTGAAGCTCGTCCATGTTTGCAGCCCATAGTGCTGTTGTTTTGAAGGCTGAGAGCTTACCAGATAAGGTAGAGTGGTTGATTAAGTTAAGAAATGTTATTAGTTCTAAAGGAGGTCAAGTAAAGGGCGAACCTGGTCCTCAAATACGGCAAAGTCTTTCTGATGGTTCTCTGGTAAGCAAATGAACTTTCACATTGTTTCAAATTCGTGCTGCGTGTATGTTCCTTGTAACTGTCAGTCAGCTTTATTGCCTTGCATTTTCATCTTTGGAAGGCTTATCAAAATTTCAAGTTTCTACTCCGTATGGGCTTGTATGGATTTGTTTTGGGAGTTGGGGAAATAAAATGAATGTTTGGTTTTGTTTTAGGAAAACTGTAGATGTCAAAATCGCATCGGAAATTATTGGATAAGATTATTTTTAAATTTAAAATAGTATATTTTGTATTATAATCTGATAATGGAACATTAATTTGGAACTGGTGGAAATTTTTGTCAAAAGTAACAAATGTCGTTTATGAAAAAGAAACTAAAAATGAAATATAGTGATTGGTTTTTGTTTTGGAGATGGAGAACTATTCCCGATAACAAAAAACAAGGCATGTATTTTCGGATGGTTGACCTGCAAACAGTTGTCTGTGTGTTAAGTAAAGACATGTACATTGTGTTCATTTTTGTTTGCCGCACGTAGGATACTATGGCGAGAAGACCTGCAGATCCGGAAGAAGAACTTCGATGGATGTCTCAGGAAGTGCGCGGTTATGTTGAAGCCGTTCTTAACAGTCTGGCTGCCAATGTTCCAAAGGTCATTGTCAACTAAAGCTTTCATTGGAGTTTGTTTATCTTAAGCAACATTTAAGTTATTTTATCTTTGGTTTTAGGCCGTTGTTCTTTGCCAAGTAGAGAAGGCAAAAGAAGACATGCTTAACAAATTATACATTTCTGTCAGGTTAGTTTAATTCCCGTTGTCTAATAAGTTTATTGGACAATGCTTCGTCTTATATTTTCTTGATTGTGGTGTTTCTGCTTGAAAAAGAAGAGAGAATACTGATGTTCCAATTTGTGAAGCTTGTTCGAGACTATATTGAAACATTGATCAGTGTCTAAACCAATTTTATGCTTTGTATTTTTTTCCCTGTTATCTCGTTTTCCTTTTGGTCTTGTGTAAGTAGTTTGACATCATTTATTTGGAATGATAGCGCTCAAAGCACGGTGAGAGTGGAAGAACTGCTTCAGGAGGATCAGAATGTCAAGCGAAGAAGGGAACGGTACCAGAAACAGTCCTCGCTTCTATCCAAGCTTACTAGGCAACTAAGTATTCATGACAATCGAGCAGCGGCGGCTTCTGGCTTTTCCAGTGAAGGTAGATCAGGTGATTTTGATTTTAACTTTCAAACTTTTCATCCTTGGGTCAAAATCTCGTTGGAATCAGTGTAGGTCTCCCGAGAAAGAAAACCAGGATATCAACTCGCCTAGGCATATCTTGAGTAGTATCAACATGCTTTCTTCGACTGTTAGATTAGATATTGTTTTTGACTTTTTGCATATCGTTTGCTAAGTAAAATAGCCAATAATTTCAAGCACATCTCTTATATTCTCAAGTTAAAACAGTTTGATGAGAGATCTTCATCCGGTTTTTGTCTGAAAATATTTGTCATGAAAATTTTGACACGATATCGAGTTTGAAGTCGCTCCTGCCTCTTTTTAGACAGTTGGGATAATAAATTAATAACTGGAGCTCAACTTCCATATTCTTAACATCACCATTCCTATAATATCTTCTCCTCGCATGGACCTGTATTTCTTTACCAAACTGTGCAGATAGTAGTCCGACCGCTTCTGGCCCGTCATCAGGCGATGACTGGAGAACTGCATTCGATGCTGCTGCCAATGGTCCAACCGATTCATATGGGGATTCTAGGTCCAATGGTCACAGCCGTCGCTACAGTGACCCTGCCCAAAACGGTGATGTGAACTCTGGGACCAACTCCGGTAGCCGCCGCACGCCCAACAGGTTGCCACCTGCTCCTCCCGCATCCGGCTCTGGTTATAAATACTAAATTTGTATGGATAATTTTTGACTACCGATTCTTGCAAGTCTTGTTGGGTGGCCGGTTTATTTAAACGTTGTATGAGTTCTCATCGAGCTCAAATCTTGTTATACTAGGTCTGTAGAATTGGTATACACGTCTTTGTAGATAATATAACGATTAATGTTGTCGCGTTTTTATGTGTTGCAATCTCTGCATTTTTATTGTTTGGAAACACTTTTGATCTTTTGTTTGTCCGTTTTTGGAGACGTGTATATTGTCCTTGATAGAGGATATTATTTTTTCTGTACATGAATTCTGCTCGTCTTGCGAGTTGTGACTGTGTTACTAATTACTTCCAGTGAGAGCATTCTAGCACTGAATTGATTTTAACTGAACAAATTAAATTTAAAATAATAATAATAATAATAATAATAAAAGATGATTACTGAGACTTAAAATATCGTGTTATTTAAATTATTATTCACCAATCAACCGAATTAATTATCCGACTCCCTGTAAAATGTTGATTGAGTTGAATTTTCTCTCGTATGGCATGGTTCCCTACATTAGTTGCTGGCAAATATCTAAATACATGTAGGGATTATGAGCCTCTTCACGAAATAATGATTATCGTGTTCCTTGTGATAATTTGTAACAATAAAATCTTCTGCAGACTTGAAATTTTATTTTGAATCAAAATTCACGTGTTCTTTGTACGAGCAATTTATATTTTCGTGATTTAGGCAAAAGGTTATACATTTATACGCGTTATTTGACTCCTGATGATGTATCCTCGATAGGGTATGTCTAGAGTATTTGTGCAATTTTTATTTAACGATTAAGAAAAAGGAATTTTCAATTATTTAATATTTTCAAAAGAGAGTACATTTTAAAAATCAGTTGCAAAGTCTGGCATAGGAAGTTAGTCAGCAAGAAACTGAACTACTCAATGAAATCAGGAGGGGAAAATCAATTAGAGACAATCATATATTAAATTTTAATTTTCTTCTCTTCCCTCTTTTGGTTAAAGTAAAGGTAATAAACCTCTTACTACAGTTGGATCCACACTTGCATCGAAAGTCAATTTGAACGATTGGATCTAACAAGCACGGTATCACCTAATATCTCAACTACTATAAAACAAAGATGCATCTCCTCATCTGTCTTGCACGCTAGAAACGATCATTAGTTCTTTTGTCCCTATCAAACAACAGCACATTTCTTCATTTTCAAGGGAGATCAAAAGTTCCAAACAAACTCATACGATTCATGCATTATTTTTCTAGAAATCGATCAAGAAACTTCATCTTCAAATCATCCCTTCCCTTTCTCTCGTTGTAGACGTTGTAGGGATCGACCAAGAATTCTTGGAATTTGGTTGATCAGTATTTCATTAAAAATAATCGAGAAAGGACTCGAAAACATGAGAGGTAAACTACAATACCCCATTAATCTCAAGATCGTTTCTATTTGCTTTTTATTCCTTTTCTTTCTCTTCTTGATCCTGAGAACGGGTTTCTCCTACTCTAAAGAGATTGCAACACTTGATTCATCAATCCTTCCAACGAATTCGTCTGATGTTCATGAAGAACAACTGCCAACAGATTGTCCAACTCTTCCTTTGTTTCCAACTTGCAACAAAATCCCATCTTCTTTAGCACACTCACTAGTTCACTACGCAACCTTAAACATCACTCCACAACAAACCATCAATGAAATATCTGTATCCCTAAAAGTACTCGAAAAAAAGTCACCATGCAACTTCTTAGTATTTGGTTTAGGCCACGACAGCCTAATGTGGACATCACTGAACCATGGAGGCCGCACAGTTTTTCTCGAAGAAGACAAGTCATGGATCGAGAAAATCCAAAAGCAAATCCCGTCCTTAGAATCATACCATGTCGTGTATAACACAAAGTTGACACAAGCCGAAGAACTCCTGGAAATTGGCATGAAAGAAGAGTGTAAAGAAGTCAGTGATCCAAGATTCTCAAAATGTCAACTTGCTTTAAAAGGATTACCAAATGAGGTGTATGATATTGAGTGGGATCTGATCATGGTGGACGCGCCAACAGGATACTTCGATGGAGCACCGGGGAGGATGAATGCAATATACACTGCTGGATTGATGGCAAGAAATAGGGAAAATGGTGAGACTGATGTGTTTGTGCATGATGTGAACAGGGAGGTCGAGGATAAATTCTCCATGGAATTCTTATGTGAAGGATACTTGAGAGAGCAAGAAGGGAGATTAAGGCAATTCACAGTACCAAGTCATAGGACTCGTTTAGGGAGATCTTTTTGTCCATAAAAACTTGTTCACCCCACTATATTCTATGCTGCAAAGATATTTTAGCTACTCATTCATTGATGCTTGTTGATATCTGAAAGGGGAATTCAAGAGGGATATTGTTTACTGTTTTACTTCTCTGTCAGTACTTGATTAAATGCATCATATTTGAAATCCTATTTGTTTTTTTTCTACTTGATTAAAGGATTTTTGAAAATTCTTTTACAAACATAAACAACGCAAAAGGTGAATTGATGTAATAAACACTTTGCCCCACTGAGCAAAATATTGAGGCCATGTAAAATGAGATTATAAGGCCAACAGGCAATTTTATGAAGAACCCATGAGCCCCACTCCATGGGCCCCAGGCTTGACAGAATGTGAACTTATATCCAGGCAGAACACTCACCATGCGTGTCACAGGAATGCGACAAGAATTTTAATTCCAAATTAAATTTCTACACTTGGAGAGATGTTACATCAGACCAAGCATAAATTCAAGAAGTAAATGAAGCATCCGAAGCTTCATAAATTTGAGAAAAAACCGGAAGCAACGTATCTATGATCTGTCCAATTCATCGTATAATGGCATTTAAAAAAAATTTTAAATTGGACTTTCGATATGTTGAGACTGCTGGATTATTATTAGAGCGTTGTGATTTTATTGATCCAACTTCGATTAACTTGAAAGAAAAGCTAAGAACTGCTATACATTTAAGGCTGATATTTTGGTACATTTCCTTAACAGCAAACATTACATTACAAATATGATATGTCATCCAAGTTTCACTTTTCGGACATGTGATGTATCAAAGCCATGCAGTGAACCACAGCTCATTTGAAAAAAAGTGTTATACTGATCACCTGTAATCACGCTGCAACGCAATCAATCATATGGCAATCAAATAAAGGTAATTTTTCATTCGAAGGTGATTTATTATTCTACTTCCCCCGAAACCCATCAGTTTCTTCAAGAAATGGGTAGTCGGTATAGCCTAAAACAGGTTCGGGTGCATAAAACGTCTCCCTTTGATATTTGTTCAGAGGAGCATCAAGCTCAAATCTCTTCGGTAAATCTGGATTAGCCAAGAAATGGCGGCCATATGCAACAAGATCAGTACGATTTGCAGCCACGGCTTTGTTTCCGTCTTCCCTTTCATACCCACCAGCAACAATGAAAGTGCCCTTGAATGATTTTCTCATTGGGACAAGACTGTCTGGACATTCAGATTTTACCCCAACAGGCATCATCCTTGGTTCAATCATGTGGCAGTACAGAATCCCATATTTGTTTAAGGCCTCAACCAAATAAAGGCCAAGGGCTTCAGGGTTTGAGTCTCCGCATTCCATGTAAGTTGCAAAGGGAGAAAGCCTAATTCCAACTCGGTCAGCTCCTATTTCATCACTCACAGCTTCAACTATTTCAAGACCGAATCGACAACGGTTTTCCAGAGAACCACCATATTGATCAGTTCGGTCATTTGCTTGATCTTTGAAAAATTGTTCTATGAGATAACCATGTGCGCCATGGATCTCAACCCCATCAAAACCTGATATTAAAAGTAATATAATATGTCTGTCGAAGAGCAAACAAATATTTTCTACACGGAAGAGTCATACCAGCTTCTATAGCATTTCTTGCAGCAATCCTAAAATCATTAACAATTTTAGGAATTTCATCTGTACTCAGTCGTCGTGGAGGGGAAAATCGAGCCATATCCACACCATTAGCTCGTAGTTGTGGAGCTAATTCCCTATATGTGCTAGATATAGGAGACTGTCCATTTGGCTGAAACCCTGTAAATGACGCTAAGATCAAAATAATGTAGCATGTATGTAAGTAATCTTTTACTTCGATGCTAATGGAGAATATAGTTTGCCACAAGCGTAAAATATTCGGTAACACAAGGCCTAAACAATGTTTCAATCGAAGTTCGAAGCCTACCATCATCCAGATTATTCCAAATTTGTTTCTTTCTCTTCCTTGAGAACAGACAACAAAGGGGATCAAATACCGGATTGATGCAGATCAAACAATATGGACCTCAATGTAACTTATAGTAACATCATAAAGAGATATGTGTACAGGGAATTACCGGTGTTTGAAACCCTTCCAACGTGCCAAATCTGGCAAAAGAAGACTGCACCTTTGGCATGAACTGCATCTACAATGGGCTTCCATGCATCAGTTTGTTCCTTTGTCCATATTCCTGGTGTATTTGGATACCTTACATCGAACAAGATTGGGTTCTTAGTAACCAGAGATTATCAGAACCGAAGTTCCTTAATATTTACAAAAATTAACAGACTTGAAATGCAGCTTCTGGGATGGGAGGCAGGCGTAACATGGGACAGACAATTTAAATTTTTAGAAAAATTATAACCAAAATTTAATCTCTGTTTATAAATGCCCCAATGTAACCCAATGGACTTACCCTTGAGCTGTGTCAGAAACTCCAGTGGCTTCAGCCAAGAGAAAACCCCCTTTGGTTGCTCTTTGAGAATAGTACCGGATAGCATGAGGTTGAGGAACGTTATTAAAAGATCTCTGCCTAGTTAATGGTGCCAAAACAATTCTGCTAAAAATAGTTTACAAAATTAGCATCTCACAGAAGTTTTGAAAAAATATGCACATAGAAATAAACAAAAACTCTGCTCGAGATAAACTGCTCAAAATTTCTGACGATTTGCTCTCTGAAATCACTGATCAACCACACATATTCCATCAAAATCACCATACAGCAAAGAATCACGCAAATAACTCAAAATGGTCTGCTAAAGATCAAATCTTGATGCGTAACACACGCCACACATTCTCAAAGAAATACATTCTCACGTATACAAATTCATGAATGAAAACGAAACTCGGGTGGGATTTCTTGAACAATCGATTTCTACCGGAAGAAAAGACAATGTTTTTCGATTGACAAGCAATAAATACCTATGAGAAAGACTAAAATTTCCCATTTTGTAAGGAGTGAGAAGTGGGATTCGCTGCTTCCCTTCTTCCTCCCTCATCTCAGTTCCCATATTTGGCCGCACTTAAAACCACCTCACTTGAAAAAATGGAAGTAAGACGTGATTCACAACTGCAGAGAGGGTATTTTATTTATAGAAAAAGAGAGGATTCGTGAGGAAAGTAGCGTGGTTGATTTTGCTGCTCCACAATCCATTCAAAGGCGAAGGCGCTGCCTCGTAGACCTCAGGAGTGTCGTCACTGAGAGTAGCGTGGTTCATTTAGCCGGCCCGCCTTGTTATAAATTCACATACCTAACCTTTGACATGGATTAGTAAGCCAATAGATTCTTGATATTTAGTTAAAATTTTAATTAGAAACAAGACAAAAACTTGTGTGAGACGGTTTCACTGGTCATATTTGTAAGACGAATATTTTATTTGAGTCATCAATGAAAAAGTATTATTTTTTATGCTAAGAGTATTACTTTTTATTGTGAATATGGGTAGGGTTGACCCGTCTCACAAATTTGTTGGTCCCACGTGCGGAATTTGAGATAATAAAACCCGAAAATAAAGAATAAACTGGACACCGAGATTTACGTGGAAAACCCCTAAAAATTATTAGGGTAAAAACCACGGGCAAGATGAAAAGAATTTCCACTATAATATTTTGTGGTGTACAACTCACTCACTGTGTTTCCAAAGAGAACACACACTCTCTTAATACAGGAGAACAAACACCTCACAAATATTATAGAATACTATAAGATGAGAGAAAACTCGAAGAAGGGATGATATCAGAATGAAGGAATGGAGCTCTATTTATAGAGCCTCTGTCAGTGTGAATACGCGTTAAAAACGCGTATGAAAATTCCTCTTCAAATTTTCATGCGGCCAACCTCGTTTTTTTTTCCTTTCAAATTAGGCTGCAAGTTGACTTTTCTACCGACACATTTCTCCCACTTGGAGATTTGATTGAGAATCAAACACATCTCCACACATCCTTTCAATCTTG